>NC_057936.1:43147610-43447610 GCF_018555375.3 Anguilla rostrata | reverse complement strand
TGCCAGGGAGGACAGGAGGATGGAGTGCTCCACAGTGTCGAATGCAGCGTAGAGGTCTAGAAGAATCAGGACAGAGGAGAGGGAGGCTGCTCGTGCGGCATGGAGTAACTCACTGACCGAGAGGAGTGCAGTCTCTGTCGAGTGGCCAGGCCTGAAGCCAGACTGGTGGGGGTCAAGCAGGGTAAGTGCAAACAGCTCAGCTGCCTGGGCTGAGAGATGGCCTGGCATACTTGGCTGATTCTAAGCTTGTGTGCTGTGTTATTATTGCATAGCCAACCTGTATCAGGGTCCCTCTTAGCTGATCCATCCACGAACAAGATCAGATCGGGGTTGTGCCTGTAGATCAGGTCTTGGTGTCAGAATTTGTTCAACAGCCGCCACAAAGTCATAGGGTTCACCATCCTCAAGAAAGTGCTTTATTCATTATTTGTGCATTAGGCTATAGAAACAGCAGGGGGCTCATTTATAAAATTAGCTTGCATGCATACGTCAAGTGAAGACCTGACGTAAAGCCACAACCGTTTCCACGCTCAAATCGAGTCATGTTGAAATTTTATAAATCACTACTTTGACGTGATTTTCTACGTACATACCACACAGTTGATATAAAATATGTTTTATAAATGAGGCCCCAGATGTAGTAACCTAGTATGAAAGTTCACCGATGTCCTCTATTCTACTGCCCGCTTGTGAAAAATAACGCGCTGGCCAGTTTAGAGAGAGCGTCATGTGTAAACTGCGCCCGAGAATAAGCATCTTATTTTTGTGAATTATAGGCAAATGATATTCGAATATATTCGAACGCTAACTAATTACAAAAGCTAATATTCAAACTCAATTTCATGGCACTTTTGACAGCGAGTTCGGCATAGTTGGGTATCCACTGTCTACAGTAGCCTGTCATGCCTAAAAAGGACATTACCTGTTTCTTAGTGACAGCTGTTGGAATTTTTTTAATTGCCTCAACGCGTTCTGTTCCTAATGTTTGACCCTGGTGTGAGATAGTGTGACCCAAATATTTAACTTCTGGTTGGACTAGCTGTAGCTTATGTAAACTGAATTTGTGTTCTTGTTCAGCTAAATATTTCAGGAGGGCAATGGAATCTGTGAGGCATGTTTCGGCATTGGAGGAGCACACCATCAGGTCATCTACATACTGCACTAAGACACCTTCACCAGGGAATTCAAATCCATCTAAGTTTTCTTTGAGGGCGGCAGAAAACACAGCAGGGGATTCTGCGTAGCCCTGGGGCATGCGAGACCACGTGTATCTCTTTCCTTCATAAGTGAAGGCAAACCAGTGTTGGGATTCTTTTTCAACCGGTATACTAAAGAATGCATTTGCTAGGTTGATCACTGCAAAGTAAATTGAATTTTCCGGGACCTGAGAGAGAATAGTAACAGGGTTCGGCACTACCGGTGCTCTATGATGCATGGCGTAATTAACTGCGCATAAATCTTATCGAATCGCCAGGTGCCATTTGCTTTCTTTTCTGGTAAGATTGGTGTATTACACAACGATTCAGGGCAAGATATGACAATACCTTTTTCTAATAGAGATTTAAAGGCCTGGACAATGTTTTGTACAGCTTCTGGATGCAATGGGTATTGATTTTTACAAGGCCTGTATAAAGATTTCGGGGTAACCACTAATAGAGTAGCCCCCTTCATGAGCCCGACATCATATTTGGATGTTGCCCATAAATGGGCAGGTACTGAGGCGAGCCATTCGTCTGCTGCCGATAGGCCGACGTAAGCTGAACGCTGTTCTGACAGGTTCTGTACATTCCTCTATCCCTCGTTGTTCGAGGGAATAAGGATATGCCATGACACCCAGGGATGGCGAAAATTGGTTTCCATCAGATATAGTTACCCAATCTCAGATTGTCGGGGTCATTTGTACAGGCACTGCACAGAATTCTTTCCCTACATACAATGTTTTCCATTTTATCTGATCACTCCCTGAGTGTTCAAAGAACCTTCTCCTTTCCCAGTCCTCATCTCTATCTCTAGCTTACACAAGCAGTGACATGCAACTCTTTCTCAGACATCACATCACCGCTACCACACCACAAGCGATTAGGTGTTGCAACCAAATCTTTCATCTGAGCCTTTCCTGACAACATCCACATGTAAATGAACAATTGGTTTTCTGGTGATTTGTGTAGGGTATAATGTTCAGCTTTGGTCACACACAACCCTTTGTTAGTGCAGTCAATTTGAATTCCTAATCCAAACATTAGGTCGCTCCCTAATAAATATACAGGACAACAATCAGAGGACAAAAACAAATGCTTTAACTCCATTACACCTTCATCATCTATTCCAACTACAAGCGGGGTAGTAAACCTCTCTCTAGTTTTCCCTCCCCCAGCATCATATTACAATGGTTCTGCCACTCATTTTAGGCTTCACTTCACTTTTAGTGATCACTGAACATACAGCTCCTGAATCTACTATAAATTGCAACATTTTACCCTGAACTTCTATTTCTATGGTTAGTGACATACTAGGTGGGGTATATGATAACATTAAATCAGAATCATATTTTAGCTCACGTGTCTCCTGAGTGTCATCTGTGTATGATTGGTCTGCCAGTCCTTGTCCCTCCACCGTCTCCTCACACCGTCATTGATTATTGTTTCTCCATCCCCCTGGATTGTTCACGGCTACATTGGCTGGTGGAGCAGTGTCCCAGGTCTATCTGTCCTGAGGCCCTTCTGGACAGCCCCGGCCACGGCCTCTGCCGCATCCTCGGCCGTAGTTCTGGCTGCGCCCTCTGGGTGAGTTGGAGCTGGGCTTGTACCGTGGCACTCTGCTTCTCCTGCTTCTTTTGCTTATCTACGGTTGTTCTTTCAGCATGGACAGCATGTCGCTTGACTTCTTTGAGGCGCTGGGTCTGGTAGCCAATACAGGTTCGGACAACCATGTCCTTTACCTCCTTCCAGAGTCCATTGATGAAATAGGCAGTCAGCTGCGTCTCCCAGGGTGTTTGATTGTTGTTCCCTGGCGCTGGAGGTGTGAGACTGCTGTGGCCGTTGAAACACTCGGTGAGCCTGCCAAGAAAGTCTACAACAGATTCAGTGGGCCCCTGCTGCACTCCTCTGGCTTTTCCCCAGTCCATTTGGACGGGACCCTGGGGCTTTGGTGTGGCATCGGGTGGTCCCTTGTGCCGACTTTGGCGAGTTAATTGTTCTGCAGATGTCATGGCTGCTCCAGCTGGTTGCCCTCTGGCAGATAGTTGTACAGCAGTGGCTCGGTCATAGGGAGGTGGCAGTCGGGTCATTTGACAGGCAGGATCTAAATCTGTATCTACTTTGTGCATGGTTAATTGTGTGTATAATGGTGTGGTAGGTCTTTGTGATGTGGGTGCTGTGGGATTTAATGGTGGCGGAAATTGTGTTCCAGGTGATGTCTCATTCTCTACTTTCTTTTTTTCTGCCTTCTGCAACCTACGCTGTCCTTCTAATGGCCATTCTGAATACCCTTCCAATCAGGCACCCAATGCTTATTTCCTTGTCTGCCTTTAGTCTTATTATCTTGTGTTTTTAATTCAGATTTTTAAATTCACCTTCTTCTGGAAATCCCAATTGCGACCACAAGTGTAATTGTTTTACAGCCCCTGGTCCAAATTTATCATACTTCATTTTTGCTGGTCCTTCAAAGACTGGAGAGCTACATTCTGATTGTTTCGAGGCGCACAAACCCATGTTTCTTAAACTCTGTCAGGATTTTCTTTTAACCTCTTGTCAGATGTTCTGTCACAGGTTTCAATTATTTTATGTAATAAACAAGAGATTGCATATATACAGCAGGATAAAGTATACATGTCCTGGATCAAAAACCTCTTGACCAAAAGTTCATAAAATCTAAGGGTAGATATGTATAACTACTAAAGATATATGAAGCAAAAACTAAGCAGTGTACCCAGCATCTCCAAATCTACCCAAAATCTCTAAATTATGCATTGTTTTAAATTCACGTATTTCACAATAAATCAACTGTTTTTACTCAAGAAACTCACTGCTGCGTCATTTTCAAGTGGTAATTACAAGCTTTCTGTCAGTACAGTGGTCTAAAATGTCTAGGGGTCCAGAAACATATCCAAAATCTCTCCAAAAATGAATATAATGCTTTTTGTCCGTTGTAATGCATATAAATGAGCCCCTTAAGATGAAACATTGATATCAGATTAAAAAATAATGCAAAAATATTGTTACACAATGCTGTAGGCCTACAGTACCTAAATGCGTAATAATTAACTCTTGAATGTATTTCTATATTCTGTACTATCGTATGTTTGTATGGATACTTGTATGGGGATGGTACGATATGAAAACAATTTTCAACCATCCACCACATTTTGGCAATGTTCTAACACTCTTGTCATCACTGTTGCATGCATCACAAAAACTATTACACTACATTATAACATTACATTATATAATACCACTAACCTATTTAAAGACACTCAATTTCAAAAATAATGAAACGTGTATAACCAAAATATTTTGAGCAGTAATACTTACATAGCAATGATGAAATTTTATCTGGATGCAGTACAATCCGCTTCTGTTTCGCTCCAGAAAACAATGTCAGATAGGTCTATCAGCAAACATATGGCTTAGCTATGCCCAGAAGTCCTCAATAATAATAGCATTTCCAAGAAATTACAAAAAATCATTGACAACGTTTCGTTAGGTGCAGCGTCTTTTACTGCTACCGCAGAATGAATGCGTAAGTGAATGCGATAAGAAAAATTTCGGTTACACTGACCTATAAAACGCTATTCCAAAAGCAAAATTAGACATGTTATACATCCTTAGAAAGCTTATCCCCCTACCTACTGAATAAATGAATTGTAAATCAAGCCAGACTGTACTAAAAAGGGTGACAACGCCGCAAACGACACGTGTGGTATTACGCACAGCTATTTTGGAAGGTACCCAGTCATCACAAATGCGTTTATATTAAGGCTGTCAAAAGTGCCATGAAATTGAGTTAGAATATTAGCTTTTGTAATTAGTTAGCATTTGAATATATTCAAATATCATTTGCCTATAATTCACAAAAATAAGCTGCTTATTGTCGGGCGCAATATGCACATGACGCTCCCTCTAAACTGGCCTACGTGTTATTTTCCACAAGCGAGCAGTAGAATAGAGGACATTGGTGAACTTTAATACTAGGTTACTACATCTGGGGCCTCATTTATAAAACGCAGCCTATTTTAGATCAACTGTGTGGTGCGTACGTAGAAAATCACGTCAAAATACTAATTTATAAAATTTCAACATGACTCGGAAACGGTCGTGGCTCTACGTCAGGTCTTCACTTTACATATGCACACAAGTTCATTTTATAAATAAGCCCCCTGCAGTTTCTATAGCCTAATGCACAAATGAATAAAGCACTTTCTCATGGTGTAATTTGCCACAAATCGGCATTTATTAATCATAGGGAAATGATTGTTTATAGGAAATCCCTGTTTATTTCTTAACACAAAAACTATTCAAATGGCTAATACCTGTAGCCTAAAACAACATAAATTACTTACTCTGTTTAGTTTGTTTAACTTCTTTCATCATCCAATTTTATCAAAATCTTCAGAAAAGAAAGGAAACATAGCCTGCCATGGGTACCTTATTTAGCCTAAATTGTTAGCTGACCAGATCTGTTGAACGAAGGCCACGCAGGCCAGTTTAGATGGAGCGTCACGTGCATATTGCGCTCGACAATAAGCAGTTTATTTTTTGTGAATTATAGACAAATGATATTCGAATATATTCAAACGCTAATTACAAAAGCTAATATTCGAACTCAATTTCATGGCACTTTTGACAGCCTTACTAAGCTAACAACAAGCTTAAAAATGTCTCTCTCGACAAGTATCTATTTACTTTTCCAGCCGTAACCATAGCTTTCCTACTTTTTTGTATGGACTGGAGGCTGTCTGGAATTGATTATAATGATATTATTAAAGTGAAAGAAAAGGGATGCGCGTGACTAGTTTATTCCATGTAGTAATATATCTATTAACATTATACTGTTAAGAGTTATTTGTAGCCATTAATTGACAAAGTATTCTGTGTGGCCCACGAACCCCCAGTGATTTTCCTATTTGGCCCACTTGCTGTTGAAGTTGAATAGCCCTGTTTCAAAGTATTCACCAATTTTCCCCAGTTATAAGACCAGTTTTATTTGTTTTATTTATGGCATGTTTTCTTCACCACCAGTTAAACTCACAGTCATTGAGTTGGGGAGGACACTTCATATGCAGCTTGTACAGGCAGACTGTGGGTGCCCAGTTGACCAGAGGGGGTTAATGGTGTGTGTTGTGGCTTTCTGTTCAGAAATATAAATTCAGTTAAGCCACAGAAGTCACCTTCAGGACAGTTCTACGCATTTCAATGTGACATAACCTTTGCCTTGTATTACTGACGTTTTTGTTGATCTTGATAGTCGGATGTCTGAAGTAATCCACAAAGTAGGTTATTGTTTGTTTGAGTTGTATGAGTGTGCAGGTGTGTGGTGCAATGGCTTACATTAAATAACCAAAACAAAAAACGGCTAGGATGCATGCATCAAAATAAAGAAATATATCAAAGCAAAATAAAGTGGTTTCTCAATAAACTAAAATCAAACTAGTCTAAATCAAATCAAATATTCTAGGCTAGTATTTCATTCAAAATCAAGGTAGCGTGTAGAGCGGAGCAGTAAAAAAGTTTGTCGGCAGTGTCTTCAACAATTCAAACACACACTTGCTCTAATTATTGGCGTTACAGCCATGTTCATTATTTCATTCACATATTTACAATTGCTCTTGAGAAATTGGCTCCAACACACCTGTCCGTATTGTTATGGGCAGGGTGCATAATAACAATACAAAACTCAAAATAGGAGCCAACAAAATTCAAAATGTTCAATAAATCAATGTATTCTTCACATATGACATGTCATGTTGTGTATGAAGTGTGCATGACAGTAAGCATGTCTTAGTCATTCTTCAGTTACTGGCTGGTACCAGCAAACAAATCTTGCTGATTGGCCATTCAAGAACGTTTGTTTTAGTATGAAGCTTTACACTGCTCACTAACCCTCTTGTGTCAGAATTAGTTTAGAGTATTCTTACCATGATCCTCGTGGGGCACTTGCGTCTGCCAATGTCTCCTTGCATTAAGTTCCTCCGGATTCTGTTCCATTTTTGTGGTTCTTGCATGAGAGGGAGGTATTCCTTCACCCATCTTGTCCAAAATAAATCTGATATGTGGAACAAGCAAGGATTAACTAAAAATGTGCTTATTTTCTGAATCCAGTGGTTCAATGCCCTTGGTAAAATGTGCAGCTCTCTGAATACTGAACACAATTGATATTGCGTGCTAGAACCCCTCACTTAACCTACATGTAAAATATATTTTATGTGATTTTATTTAATAATTATTATTGAAAATGAGAATTATCCATTAAATTGCCAAATTCATTGGTAGGTCAGTCTACAGAGCACTGGTGGAATCAACCAACAAGTCAAAACATGCTCTATACCAGGTTTCAAGATTAAATAATTGAATTCAATACAAAGCAGAAGAGAGAGAGATGGTGCATGTGACATGTGATGTCAACAAGGAAGTGATTGTTCAAGGAAGTGAGGGTTGAGTTTCCTTGTTGTTGATGGCAGTCGAAAAATGTGCTCTGCTGAGTAAAGCTGCATCAAAAATATAATCTGTCTCCATCAAGTTCCTATTCTTTATGTAGAGTCATCCACCACCACATACGGATACACACTTACAAAAAGAAGAAAACTCTTCTTCAAGGCTCCGAAACCAAACGCAACAGCATGGCTTGGGGATGTTTTCCCGGATTGGGTGATGGGTGAGTTAAAGTGTAGGAGAGAAGGGGTCAGACTAATTTATGACAAGGACTGACCTACCTAAAAATTGCATTCAAACTTAAAGAGGACATGAGAAAAGGAAATGTTAGGCACGTAGCTATGTAGGGTCTCAGACCCCCGATATAGTGGCCTGTGTCTTCTGGTTTGTCTCTTCTGAGGAGGTGAGACCCATAGATTGTTTGCCTAAATTAGGGTATCAGTGAATTTTAAATTGCCCCAATCACATTTGCATTGATGCTTGTGAAGGGGAGGCCAGGCCACATTCTTATTCACTGTTTCCCTCTCTAAGTTCATAATCTAAACACTACATATCCTATAGATATATTGTGCACTTGCCTGCATCGGTGTCTTGCATATACATCATCTTGCTTGAAGATCCCAGGTGGAAGGATAGGTTAAACTTTAAGTAACAATACGTGGTTCGGTGTTAATGCTTCCAGGTTGTTGGGGTCATCTGACACTGTTGTCAATGGATGGCTGTTGAGAACGGCTTCAATTTTGCACATGCTGGTGGACAGAATAATGCCAAAAGTCACGCACACAGCTACAAGGCTCCTGAGCAAAAAAGAAAAATTTGTGTGTGCAGATCCCAAGGTTGCGAGCAAAAAAAAATAACCTTGAGTGTAAAACAAAAGGTTGTGAGGAGAAAAAAATAACAGTGCACATGCAACAAGGACTTTGGGCATGCAAGTGAGCTATTTCTCTGCGCACATGTTGTTTTTAGTTTTGGCAGTCCTCCTCATGTGAGTTTTACTTTTGGCAATCCCCCTTGCATCTAAGCTGTTTTTGGGTTTTGACAACTAGAACAAAGCGCCCTTTGGGAATTGCAACCTTTTTCCTTGACCCTCCCCTGACCCCTGAGACTTTTGTCCCTGTACCCCAGCCCTCTCCATTGCTTTCATCCCCAGCCTCCCCTGATCCCCCTTGACCCTCTGGCCCCACCCCTTAAAAATATCCTGTGCAAAGGGCAGAACTCCAAGCAGTATTAATGGTGAATTCGGAAGGAATGTGACGAAAGGTGCATGGCACATATCTGAAAAAGCACACACATACCCACACAGTGCAGTATGTAATACAGTGCAGTAAAAATAATATTGTATATTTGTATATTAAGGTCATAGTAGTTATTTGTCACATACGCATTTCACATTTCTCCTTTTCAGCCTGTCAGTCCTCATATTCACTTTCAGCTTGTGTTCCTGCAAGAGAGGATAGAGGGGTGACATTTGGATGCAAACTTTGACTATTTGAGCCCTGCCTGCTCTTTTGACAACTGAGAGTGTCAGCCTAGGGTCTCCACCAAGCAGGACAGTGTTGCCACCCCACAGGTGCTCTGACTCCATTGGGTCCCTCAGAGTTCTTTCCACGCACTCGACATTAAAGCGGTGGACACTGAAGATCTCATCCCAGACGATCAACCTGCTCTCTTGATCAGTTTAGCCAGGGAGGACTTAGCTTTGATGGCACAGACCGAGTTTTCAAAGACTGGGATCAGGATTTTAAACCTTGAATGAGCAGTCCTACCACCCTCAAGGTTCTGAGCAGCCAAGCCTGTGCTGCCAACACACAGCACAATGCCGTCCTCTGCCCTGATCTTAGCTGCGATTACCTTGAAAGCAAAGGTCTTTCTGTATCCGCCAGGTAAATTCAGAATGAACTGTCTTGTGATCTTGTCCTCCTTTGGTGCATGGACTGCCTGGTAGATAGCCTCACAGAGTTTCATCTGTGCGTCATTCAGCTTAGGACTAAGTAACTGTACAATTTTTCTTTGTTCCTCTTTGTTGAATCTTTCAGACCTGAAGACTTTTGTCAGCTTTCCTCCTCTGTGAGTTCTCTTGGTTGTGGCTTGTCATTGTAGTTGGACAGACTACCTCCCATTTGTGACAGTTCATCCTCAATGGCAAGCAGGACCTGATTTTTGGTCCATGTCTACATCATCTCTTGGGCATCTCTGCGCATTGACCTCTTTGTGGACAAAGTCATCACTGAGGTGGTCCAAGAATCTTGCAAAGAGATCCTTGGGTTCTGACGGTTGGCAGTAGTGGAAGATGATAGCAAAGGTTTCTTTGACTTTCTTTGAGGATGCGTAGCTTGAGACGTCATGCATAGCAGCAATCCACTCTCTGTCATCCTCAAGCAAGCCTACGGCTAAAGCTGTCTCTTTGAAAGTCTTATACTTTGTGCCCTTGTACATCTTGAGGTCCTCATAGCTCTGTGGGCCCCTGACATGAGCCAGGAGCAACTTCAAATAGAATCTCTCTCCCTGGACCACTGACATATTGCACATCCTTCCTATCATCCTCGGAATCTCTCCTTCCTCTGGCTACCTCAGTCTTTTTTTCCACACTCGCTTCTGCTCATTCCAAGTGTAGTGCTCTGGAATCTCCATGTAAAGACACTGTCTTGCCTCAGGGTCACTCCTGTTGAGTTTGAAGAAGGCCAGCAATGTAATGTCTTTAGCTGCAGCCAGGGCCTCCTGTGCATGGCCTTCTCTGAAGACAATATTCTGCTGGCCTTCTGTGTGGATAGAGAGATTGATCACTGCAGGAAACCTGTCCTGGACTTTGTATTCCATTGTTCTCCAGTGAGTATCATGAGCGTCAATCATCCTGGCGTTGATGAACCTGGATATTTCATCCCTGTTTTGAGTGGTAACAGTGCCAATGTCAACTCCCTTATGGATATACTTGTAGTACTTGATAGTATGGAAGGAGCTAACAAATTCAACATTGATGTGGCACTTGAGAAGGACCCAGGGGTTGTAAGGCACAACCCACCTGCTGTCAAACATGAAGCCGTACTTCTCAATAGTGTGACCATCATTTGGTCTTCTGTATTCAAGGTAGCCATGACCATTGTGAGGCAGGTGAGTCTCCTGACAGAAGGTTTTAGGGAGGTTCTTGGAACAGATGCCATTGACTATACAGGGACAGTTAGGGTTGGCGGTCCCACAGGGTCCGTGCAGCATGAACTGAGACACCAGCTCATACATCTCTGGTTTCTTCCCTGGGTCAGGTATGTCTTCCCTTATGATCTGATCAATGTTGTCGACAGTCAAAGTCTCATGCAGGTGCAGCAGGATGCGGGCATGATTCAATCCCTTCATCTGTCCCTCAATAGTGTGTACTCTATCCTTCATCTTCCCAAAGACACCCAGCTTCATGTCATTGAGTAGTGCATCCAGACTCCTTTTGAATACTTTATTGACAATGTCTGGTCTTTCACTGGGCTGCTGTCCTGGGAAGAAGTTCTGCAGCACACCCTCACTCTTTTGGTTTGCAGTCATGGTGATGAAGAGATCAAACCTCCTGTATCTGGTTGCTATTGCAAGGGCATCCAGATAGTGCTTGTAGAAGTATCTGGGGCTGCCAGTATGTGAAGCTGGAAGAAGGATCTATTGACCAATCCTGCTCTCCTCAGTCTCTCCAGGCTAGCTTTGCTGAGCAGCCAGAAAATCAATCAGACCTGAATACTGTTGGACCCTGTACTTGTCTTGCAGTTCCTTACTCCTGTAGTACCTCATCCTTGCTGCTTCTATCTTGCTGCACTGATCACAGAAGAACTCAGAAGTCTCCCTGCCTTTACTAGAGTGTTAAAGGAGTTGGTTCTCTGTTGTAGATGGAACCTGAAGAACTCTTGAAGAGTTATTTTCTCCCTGGCTTGGTTTCCATGAAACTTCATGATGGGATTGTCGATGCTGAAGTCAGAAATCCCAAATAGCAAAATCAAGGGATAGGCAGCTGGGTCATACATAGGATGGAGTTCATGGATTCTTGTAGTCTCTCTCTGATTAGGTGCAACATCAGTAGTTCTGTACAGCACAATGTCCATTGGCTCTGTTCACCTGGCGCCACAATAACAACTTCAGTGACATCAGGCTTAAGGTGACGTTCTTTTGCCCCCTGTGAGCTCTTTGCCTGAAACACCATCCCGAGGTCCTTACTGGGGTTTTCTGTGAAGATGTCTGCTCCACTCTTAAAGTAGCTTACCAAAGGATTGACTGTCTTCAACTCATCCTGAATCAAGGTCAAAGTGTCTACATTAACAACTCCAACTTCCTTTTGCCTGATGAAGTCTGTTCTTAAGCTCATTGTCTTGATCAAAGACAAAGATCTGAGAAAATTTTGGCTTGTTTCTGCTGTCAGGAAAGACTGCTGAAGGTGTCAGGTGGTACATTTGGCTGCTCATCTTGAAGGGCTTCGGTCCATGTCCTTTGAACTCCACTATCGTGAGACATTCTTAGAAGCCATAGACACCAATCCATTGTATTGCCTGATGTTGTCCAAGAACTGCCTGGATTGCTGAGAGTTTCTGTCAAAAAGAGACCTTAGTGTAGGAGGAGGGTCTTTGAATGGGTTGAGCTGGATTCTTCCATAGTTGCAACAGGTACTGAAGGATTTGTGATCACTATGAGCTTTTGACATCTCCCAAGGGAACATGACAGCATTGCAGGATATGCAGAGTACATCCATCTTAGGTGTATGAAATTGAACTGCATTTGCCACTTCTTGTGGAGCTGTCCAGGCTCTTCTGAAGTTTCTATCCTTCTTTCTGGTCCTGTCTGATCTTTCCACTGCCGACCCGCCGTACAGCGTTCTCCTGAAAAGTCAGAATGCTGCCTGAAATTGGGATGGCAGGTATGCCATCCTGCTAAGTTACGCCTTGGCGGGGGCATGCCCCATACCTATACAGCACCAAGAGTTTGGCACTTTTCAGGGTTCCCCACAGAAACAACCACAACAGCCACAGACACTCAGCCCTTAAAAAAATTAAATTCTGTACATTCTGACCCCATTTCAACAGACAGATTTCATAAACAACTTCACATGTCCACACAATAAAGCCCCAAACTAAGGGGATTTTGCGTTTTCTCCTTCTTCTTCTTCTCTTTCTTCTTCTTCTTCTCATTCTTATTTTTCCTGCTGCCTATCCCACTAACAACATGTCTCCCCATTGGACATTTTACCGACACCAGCCAAATCTTCACCTACACGACCCAATCAAAAACTCACATACACACGCAAAATACCCATACCTTTTTACTCTGAAACATTTTCAGTACAAACAGCTTGTCCGCCTGTGGCCTAGTGGGCAAGGTTACAGTCTTGGGAACACAGGGTGCCAGGTTCAAGCCCACCTAGGAGCGTGTTTCTTTAACCTGCTTTTACCCTCACTAATAATTGTCTACTAATTCTCAATTATTGCTTTTGCACCATATCTACCCGCCGTTCACCGAACGTAGACACTGCATTATGACGTACCGTCTGCACGTTCAATTATTAACCGGCTACAATATTGCAAAGCCATATGGATTCAACGGGAGCTCTTCTGTGCTTACTCGCCTGTGTTCTTCTTTAAAACCACGGACAGGTTTGCTAATGATATGTCACACATTGCATAGCTATGTCATGGTGCTGCCCTAACAAAGTCACAGACTGGTAAAACTTCGGTTGAAGGATTGAATCCCGCCTCGCCCTCAGGCAGATAAGTCCCTCTTTTACACTAACGTTTTCTTACGCTTATATTTGCTTTACCAAAACTCACTCACAGCCACCCATATGCATTTCATGACGGCAAATGTATTCCTTTTATTAAAAAGTTACACCAGTTCACCGCTGTGCCATTTCTACTAACTATATTTCTTCACTTTGCTACCGTACAAAACCTTCTTATCAGCAAACGCCACGTTTCTACATTCATGTTACCTCGCCCTGTTCTCTATCTAGCCACATACAAATAATTACTACATATGTACGTTCTGCAACTCCCCATTAAAACATTACATTTAAAGTCATGATTCACTCATAATTATAAATACTAGTACTGAACATGAGAAAAACACATCAGTGAAATAGATCTCACACATTACTTAACCCTCCACTTTAACGGCTAATGCTTTATAGCGACTGTTATATATACCATTCGATAAGGAAACTAAGCTCGCTCATGGTCACTCCATTTACTTCGCTCTATACTCTGTGATCATGTCAACCTTCACATACCTGCCCATTCTGCTAAAAACATATTGTTTCAACTACGCAATTTCATCATTTCATCCTAATTTCTCTCACACTGTTGTTATTTTCTCATATGCAAAGCCTGCTGGGACATATGCGTCTGCTCCTATTCTCCACTATCAAGTTTTCCAGTTCTAGCTTAGCAAAACAGCGAAGAGCATTCCCACCTGCAGATAAGCCTATGTGGGAGGGAGAAAGCGGGCCCCGGCCTGGGCCAGAAACGCCGAGGTCGCTCTCCTCCACACTGTTGAATGCTTCTTCAAAAGATGCACACTTCTCAGAGTCTGATGCAACTGGGTTTATTGTTAGTAAATCAAAGATTACATAAAATATCTGCGCAGTTCAGTACAATTATCAATCACTCATAAGTAAAGACAATACATCAGATCATTCTCCAAGCATTCCCAAAACACACACCATGTGCGCGCACACACCCACTCACACACCCGACGTACAAGACATACCCCCCCCCTCGGGCCAACTGCCTCTTATATCCATTTTTCTAACTCCTCCTGTTGTGTAGCTTAAATCTAGTACTTCCCATTTAATTTTGTTAATTACGTAATGTTATTGACATCATTATTTTTATCTGACACCCAATTCTCAGACACCATTGTTTATCAGCCCCTCCCTAGTGCTCGTCTCCCGCCTGTCTCACCCTCCCCCTTCTATCATAAGTCACATATTCTGATAACACATTTTCCCAAAAAGGCAGAAGCTTCCGTTAGTTTCACAAAGGCGCCTTTATACAGCTTAGTCAGCAGGGCAGAAATTATGTGTGTATTACGTGTTTGTTCTTATTGTATCTATTTAGTATGAAGCGTTCCCCTGCTGCCGGTTCCCCTTACAATGGGCTTGTGTTTTTTGAGTACATTTGTATTTATTTCCCACATTTTGGTTGCCTAGGTCGACCTTGGTCCACCTGTATCTTTCTTCCTTTGCTAGCCGGATGATACGTTAGGGGGGAGACAGCTGGTGCTCATTGATGCACTCCTTTCCCATATACACTGGGCCTGTGCTCTCTAACTACATATCTTTCCTCATACAATGGGCTTGTGTTTTTTAGTACATCTAAATTTATTTCCCACACCTATCAAAATGCCTTATAAACCTTACAAACACTAAAAGTGCATCTCCACGAAATAACAGACAATGGAGCAGGACAGAAGGGTACACAAGTTGCGACCTAGGGAGCTCTAATTGTACGGACTTGCTGATTCTTTTTTCAATCAAGGCTCGTTCGATCGCCATCAAATCCGTGAGTACATACCAGAGACTGTAAAAAATATGGACAAAGCTACTGTGACGTCACCTATTGACTCTCCGTGGGTCTCTAAAACACATTTTGAAGCTCAATGGCGGGCGCGGCCATATTGTCGATTTGGAGCCAAAACCATAGAGTTAAGCGGTCTTGTGATTTTTACAATGTGATTGACAGTTCGGTGCAGAAAAGCCCATCAACCTGAACGAACGATTGCAGAACGAACTTGAGGCTAGCTGACTGTCTGCCGTTATGTTTTAAAATATATTATCAAATGTTTACGGAGTTTAATTTCCACCCGTGACTGTACTGTGTCATGTAATCACGTTATATGTATGACATTAATAATACAATTATGTTCAGTTATCTTCAATTTATGTTTCTCAGCAAAACGAATATGCTTAGCTAGCATATCAGCTTGCCAGTGAGCTAGGTAGGCTATCCGTGGTTAGCTCACACATTAGCAATATGAACCACAGGGGAAGAACATCGACTACACTGATGGTCAATCAATCAGAGATGTGTAGGCTACTGGTGATTTGACTAGGCTAATTTTTGTATAACTGTCTGGTAGACCTGCTGTTAACCGAGCAAGTTATCGTCGTAGGGTTTCGCCACAGTCTGTTAATGAGCCAGTAACTGCACTAGCTACTCCATCGCCGTTTGTGGTGTTCACTTGCTGGGTGACCGTAGCTGACCGATCGTTCGCAAGTCACTTTCTACCGAATAAAAATTAACACTGTCAGCGGTGATTTAACAAATCTACCAAGTATTTTAATAACTGATCTGCAGGCGTGTAAATATGACAATGCACTTTGTACAGCAGGTTTTCCACCTGGTGCATGAAGACAAAAATAATGTAGCCTACATTGAATTTCTAATTATTATTAGGCTATTATTATTTTTTTCTTGTAAATCATCAAAACCAATGGAGAAAAGCCAATATACGCAAGGAGCCCCCAGGACCGATTCTGAGAACCACTGTCTTAAATGCTCTTGTCGGTCTCTTAAATGCTAAAAACATGTTCCTTTCTAAATGCCAGTCTTACAAAGATGGTTAATTTCGTTAAATTCTGTGTGTGTGATTTCATCGTGTGTTGTATGTTATCCAGCAAATAAACCTTAAGACTCTTAATTTGCTTCGTTAAACTGAAAATGTTGCAGTGTTTCTCCCAAAATCGGGATTATATTAGCTTTGTCACATGCGTGAAGCATGGCCCAGTAGACATTTACGGAATGTACACGACTGACAAGCCGTCTAACACGTTTGACATATTGAATATTCGCCGGTTAGGGTTAGCTAGCTAGTCAAATGGCTTGGTAGCCAAAGTTGCGAACTGTTTTAGCATAGGCTACTGAACTACCAAATATAGCAAGCTGATTACGCTTTCTGCCAACTAATTATTTGGTTAAGTAGGCTAAAAGAAGTAGTAAAAATGACTTGGCTACCGAAAATCTTCAGAGGAGGATTATTTTATGGTCGTCTAGTGCAGCTGTAAATAGCACACGCCATAAGGAAATCACTACGAAATGAGATGCCTGCATTTTCTGACATCGCACAGGTGGACCGTGGTCGGAGCCACAATGTCAAGGCCAAGAGGCGCCACCGCACACCCCAGTGACCATAGACTACTGTAGCTTAGTCCTCCGCAGTAATCAGGAAGTGGCGCAAACTGTACCTCATTGGTCCACAGCAAATATTATAACAGTGCCCAAATGACAATAAATCATGAAATCGACCCATGGACAGTCATAAGACGAATGAAATACCCATATTGTGACTATTTGTTCTCATGAGAAAAAATTACTGACTTTGTATTTTGACCGCATTTGTACTGTAGACTTACTTGGAAACCGGATATGAAAACACCTATACTGGAGCCAACCGTAGTGGCGCTAGTGAGCAACCAGGAACAACAAGACCAGGAAATGAGCTTCAAAAACGAAGTCCGGTTTTGGCCGCTTGGTCCACACGCTGGCCATATTTCACCTGCGTTTCTGATGCGTTTACACTTATATGCCACTGCACCCTTTGTCACAGCCACTTTTTTACATATATAGCAAACCAAAACTGCTACACGGTACACGCTCATCAGACTGTACAAATTCACACAAGGATAGCCATAATCCACAATCGTTTCTTACAGGGTCACTTCGCATTTCTCACTCTCATAATAAAACGCTTTGCAAAAAGAAATGATGTATCATCAAAAACACGTTTTCAACGTACAAAAATGCCAAGTTACTCACACGTACAAGACATACACCGTATATAACTCATTCATTCAGACTGTCAAAATCCAGGCCTGCCATTAAAAGTATTGATATCAAAATGACGCCAGGTTACGGTACTACAAACAATATAGGCTATCTTGCCTCACCGAAATTAAATGAAATGTATTCCAAAGCAATGCTACCCAATATTTCCTCAATTCTTTCAAGTCACTTAGCCCTGTGTGTATAAGTATGCAGTACATGGACAGGCCAAACATATGCATGGATGGCTTTCTCACAGTTAAGGTTGATTGAATAGGCGTCTATATGTCCAATTTGTATTGGTATGTATGTATTTCGCTGCCCAGGCTTTCTGTTGCGTGAATGATTGTATGTTTCTTGGTATAAATGTCTGTTTGTAAATGTGAATGTAACATGCTGTGAGGGAAATGTCCCCATGGGGATAAAGAAGTTCTCTATGTATGTATGTACAATATGTATTTTAGATGCAGTATTTATTGTACGTAGCAAATATACAATAACTTTTACATTTACTCAAATTCAGTTCAGAAGCAAGTACAAACATATGTTTCCTGGAGAAATATGCTTCCTGTAGTTACTCACCAGCAGTTTTCTACATGAATTTCAATGTGTTCCATGAGGCAATTCGAAATATTTCACATTTTGATCTGACACAAAGTTTGCATGACATTGTAAAATGCTAAGATTACAAAACACAGGGCCAAGTGACTTGAAAGAATTGAGGAAATATTGGGTAGCATTGCTTTAGAATACATTTTATTTAATTTTGGTGAGGCAAGATAGCCTATATTGTTTGTAGTACCGTAACTTTTTGTTACCAATTACTGTCATTTTGATATCAATACTTTTAATGACAGGCCTGGATTTTGACAGTCTGAATTAATGAGTTATAGACGGTGTATGTCTTGTATGTGTGAGTAACTTGGCATTTTTGTACGTTGAAAATGTGTTTTTGATGAGATTAGATATACATCACCAGGGGCCACACGTTGGTTGCGGGCAGTTAGTGTTAATTGGTATTGTTAATATTGAACTAAGATATCCAAGAATCATTGAGAACTCATGTTTTTTTTTTATTTGATGTGGTATGTGAAAGTTTGTTTTGGGATGAATACTAAAAGGTAGCCATGGCTCAACAAAGATTAATGAAACAAATGATGGTGGGATATAGTAATTGCTGAATCCTTTCATGCATAAATTGTTAGAAATGGAGCGAGGTGTTTTGCTTCATGTTTTTATTACTACTAATCAAATGTGAGTACATGTAGAAGAGCATTATTTGCAAAAACTCATGTTGAAGGAGATATGAAAGTGACCACCACAGTGGACACCATGCATTAACAGAGTTAACCCTCTGGGGTCGAGAGCTCCGCCGGCGGAGCTCGACAAGATGAAATTAACTTTCATTTCTATTTGGATGATTAACTTCACATGCTGTTATCATACAGACGCAACAAAAACATTGACAGAAACCTTAGAATCGCGACTTTCCAATGCGCCCATTGGCAAATAATATAAATTGTTTTAAATGTTCCAAATTTGATTAATTAGACCATGTATGCTTTGTTAATCCTTACTCATTACTATGTGAATTTCGCTCAGCAGGAAGTCCGCCCAAATCGCATTCACATGTTAACAACATTATAATTACTCTCCATAGAAGGAGACTAAAGGAGGGGCGATGCGAGATCCATGTGAGAAATGCCAAGTCTGCGAAAGCGGGATAGAATGTCACAGAGTGTCGCCTAATTCACTTCTTTTGAGGTGAACATTTCGTTTAATTTTGGAAAATGGTCCGTCCGGAAGCCGACACTGATGAAGAGCGGTGTCATTTCGAACAGCGAACTGATCCAGCTGAGGATCAACTTCATGCGTAAGTATATTTCTTATGATCATATTGGTAAATATGTGTACTGTATTGCAACGTATCTGTGTGTTTGTAGGAATATCCAGCAATGTGCGCGTTTGTAAATTCCCACACTACGAACGATTCGAACTATTGCATCTCAAAATTATAGGCTAGGATCTCTGGGTCTGGTTGTTTTAGAAGTATCAGGTAGACTGTATGTTTTTCGATCATATTCGTAATAAATAGCTCATGCCTGGCATGTAGTGACGTGGCTAGGATTCTAAAACTGATGTCCTTGCACAATCGATATTAGCATACTCTAAGTAAGTTCGGGAAATAGCAATAAAATAACCACTTAGCTAAACAGACCTAGCCTAGTTCAGATTGAGGCATTGTTATTGATGAGTTGCGTGTAGTTTAGTTGGAATATCAGTGTTTATTTAGTTAAGCTAATGTTTTTTCATTGATAGCTTGCATTATTTGTAAATGTGTGCTGTATTACATTCTCTGTGTGTTTGTAGGAATATTCACTAATATGCACGCTTGTAAATTCCCACACTACGAATGATTCTAACCATTGCTTCTCAAAATTATAGGCTACCTCTCTGCCTCTGGTTGTGTTTGTTTGGTTCTTTGTTTGTATATGATGTCACATTTCATAAATTTTGTTTTCATTAGTTAGTGGTTTGTCCCTTTTTTGTAAAGCACATTTAATTTTCACCTGTTGAAGGAAATGTGCTATATAAATAAAGTTTGATTTGATTTCACATTTCCTAACAATTTTGTTTTTATTATATTTGCAGAGATGTTGATCAGGAAACACGGCCTAGTTCATCACTAGCTAAGAGGCCAGGCAGACGTTGCAAGAGTACACCAGTCTCATCTCATCTTCCATGCAGTTTACTTCAATAAATGTTCTAAAATCAAAAGATGTCTTTGTTTCTGTCTTCTAAATGGCTCACTGAGTCTTTGTCTTAGTGGTGGGGAGGCATGCGGCCAGGTGTGAATAGCCTACTTAGCTGGCAGGTATTCCTACCCAATGCATATTCATTACAGAAAGGCCAGTTGCCCTCCCATTCTCACCTGGTGTTGAAAAATAGTAGTCACAACACTAACTTTTAGCAATTTATTTTATATTTCTCATTGGATTTGCTAAAATATTTTGTCATCTTCTGATACCCAAGACCTTGAAGAACACATTTCAGTGACCAAAAGTCTTATTCACAATTGTTTAGTGTGTTTTATTATAACATTCCTGTGCATGTTCAAAACTACTGTTTACAGTTTGTGTGTTTTTAGAGTAGTTTACAATCCACACATTATTATGACCTACTTACTGCTGCCATATTGTTGTAGCTGAGTTTGTGCTGAAAACAAAGATATGAAACACTTTGGAATCACTGTATATAAAGTTGATGAAATTTACACAAATGTCAGAGCATCGCACAATCACCAGTGTGCCTCAGACCCTTAGACCCAGTGTTACCCTTAGACCCCAGAGAGTTAATACAGTTAAAACGGGACTTTTTATATTATTTTTTTTTGTATACGATGCACTTACTAAATTGTAATATATGCCTGTAGTGGACGCCATGCATAAAAGGATTAATAGAAAAGTATGAGTAATTAATTACCTGTGGCCTTTGGTAGCTCGAATGACCTGGTTAGCCTCATTCTCTGACGACTGTCCTCATGGCGCTCAGCTGAAAAGTCAGGTAGTTGTTTGAAATGAGACAACCAGCGGTGCGTTACCATGCATTAATGAAACAATACACTGATGATGACACGTTTGAGAAATGTGTATATATGACACACAGACTAAATTGTAATATATGCCTATAGTGGACACCATGCATGAAATGGTTAACCTCAGGCGGCTCCAATGACCTCTTCTGCCTCATTCTCTGCCAAATGTCTGCACGGTGTACAGCTGAAAAGTAAATATTTCCAATGTGGTGTTTATGCACTTACTTAATTTGAAATTAGACCCACATAACCCAGGCCATGTTAGGCCATATATGAATAAGATGGTATATGTAAATGATAATTGTTAATGTTGTTACTGTGGGATGAATCAGCTAGACAGCTAGGTACTTTATTAGCATGGTAATGCTAGCAGCTAGCTAAGATGGTGAATCAGCAATATGTGTATGTTTATTTGTACATTTTAAAAGAAAGGTCAAACAGAGGAAAATAAGCGGAATAAACAGGGAGAAAATACATGTGCAGGTGGGAAGAGTTAATAGGAAAGCATGATTAATGACCTGTAGCCTCGGGCAGCTCCAATGACCTGGTCAGCCTCATTCTCTGGCGATTTTCCTCACGCCGCTTAGCTGAAAAGTGAGATAGTTGTTTGAAATGAGACAACCAGTGGTGCGTCACCATGCATTAACGGAGTCAATACACTGATAATCATATGTTGAAAACAAAAATCTAAGTATAAATTTATATATATATCTTACACATCAATACATGATTTTTACATGGATAATCACATGCACTTATCATATGCATATTTACAGTGGTGTAGTGGTGCCTGGAGAAGTGGGTATACTCTGAATTTATGCCCCAATTTTTTTTTTTTTTTTTAAGCGGCCTGTCCAGCAAAGGATAAACGCCCTGTGTTATAAACAGTGACATGTAAGACTACTCTTGCATATTTAGTTCACCCAAAAATGGGCCAGTAGTATTTGCACGTTGTCACTTAACTTCTGCTGCTTGACTTCAGGGAGTAAGGATCATTATGAAATTAACATTAGGTGCATATTTTGCAATCAATACTGGCCCACAGACTATAGGGTGAGACAACTACATAATTATGCATTTTGAGTGAACTATTCCTTATTCCTTAGTCCATCCACACGTGAAAATTGGACAACTATTCTCTCACCTTAGCCTGTGGGCCAGTTGTTTCTTTTGTAAACTGTCTCTTGGAACAGCTGATTTGCAACAGATAGTGTAGGCCAGAGTGTGCCACCATTAGAAAATTAACATTATTTGTCAAGGCGCAGTTTGCAAATATTACTGGTCCTACACAGGCCTAATGCATGAATGTAAGGTATATTCAAGATGAGGCAAACATGGTGTTTCAGTCAGAGATTAGTTATTTTTAACAAACATTCAAATGTCATCATCATTCAAAGAATTCAACAGTATATTCAAAACAATATGTTAAAAAATAACAATATTTATTTAACAATGAACAAAAATATATACATTTTACAACATATTCATGAAAACCACAGTGATATACTCTCTCAACCCAATGCTGGGTTTCTAAAGTGCTCATATTTTTGGCTCAAGGGACTTATCAGGTAGGTACTTAGGTAAGTAGTGCAATGCTTATATGAGCATCAAATAACAAATAACTTATTTTGAACACAAGATTTATTGTCAGTGCAGGTTTTTAAACCTGTCAATAGCCTGTCTACCCCTGCACTACAGTATATTCCAGACAGACTTGCTTTCTGCAGGGGTTTTCACACTGCACTGTCTAGAACGCACAGAAGAGGCAGCACGGTGGCTCTTCAACCAGGTCCTTGTATACTCTCTAGGATCAAACTTGGAAGTAGGGGTGTTTGTTGATGTTGATGTAGTAGCTTGCTGGAATTTACAACACGCATGTCTCCTTTTCATCGTAATTTAAAAAAAAAAAAAAAATTTGCAAAACTAAAGTTCTTTATGCCACACTGCAGACAAGACCTTGGTGAAGATATCTATGCAAAATATCCTTGTTCAAACAAGGATTTCGGGCGATCTAGGCACCAGAAGTCATGTACATGCTCCAGGTTGGCTGGGGATTCTATTGTAGTAGCTTGCTGGAATTTACAACACGCATGTCTCTTTTTCATCATAATTAAAAAAAATACCCATTCGCAAAACTAAAATGCTTTATGCCACACTGCAGACAACATATTGGTTAAGATCTGCATGCAAAAATATCCTTGTTCAAACTAGATTTACTGGTCTAGCCATGTTAGAAAACATTTTGGAGAGCCTCTTTACTGGCATAACTGGGATGGATCGGAATTGAACAATCGGGATGATGAAAAGAGAGGGCTTGAATGCAATTTGAATGACATTTCATTTCACCAATACAAAATCCCTCCTGGGGTTATTTTGAATAAGATAGTGAGCGGCGATTTTTTTGGTGCCATTTTGCTTCTAAAGTGGCTGCAGAATTCTAAGTCCCCCAGGACGCTGGCAGCTGTAATGTTTATAGGACACCGAAATATATGAAAGTATGAATAAGTAATAGCCGATTAACTTATAATTCATTTATCAGTGAGTTTTTCTTGTAATAAAATGTGCGTTCAGTGCGTATAGATTTTTTATAATGACCAACTGATTTCGGTGCAGCGTTAAGTGCATACACAAATGCTCGTAAACAAGGCCAAATTAGCATAAAAATTTCAGACTTTCTAAAGAAAGAAAGTGCCATTGCTGAACTGTCAGTATACTTTTGAAACGATTTAATAGCTTTGTCGACTCTTATTTAGTATATTTCCTTGTTAAATGACCTGTTAAAGCGAGCCCAGATGCCAGTTTTGTTCTATGTTTGTGCGTGGAATGCTCATTGTGATTAAATTGCAGGCAGAACGTTCAACCTCCCTACTACTGAATGATGTGCATCAGAGGGGATTTAGAAGTGGGTATACGCAATGCCGACTGAAAAATAAGTAGGTATTAACCGTATACCTGCGTATACCCTCCACTACACCACTGAGTATTTACCTCAAGTCAAGTTAAGTCAAGTCAAAGTTTATTTATATAGCACATTTACAACAACCACAGTTGACCAAAGTGCTTGAACAAGCTTAAAATACCAAAAATGAATATAAAAGTAATAAAAATAAGAATAAAAGGAAACAAACATAGTAATAAAAGAATTATATAGAAGATGAAAAAAACAAGGTGACAAGCTCAACTTGAATTGAATGTCAACGAGAAGAGGTGGGTCTTCAGCAGCGACTTAAAAGATTCTTGGGTCTGAGCAGTTCTTATATGAAAAAGTAGGCTGTTCCAGAGATTCGGGGCAGCTACCGCAAAGGCTCGGTGGCCTCTATTTTTGTGCTTAGATCTCAGAACAACCAAGAGCAACTGGTTGGCCGACCTTAGTGCTCTAACTGGAGTATGATGCTGCAAAAGTTCTGCTAGATAAAACGGCGCCAGCCCATTTAAAACCTTAAAAACAAGCAATAAAATCTTAAAATTTTTTAAATTCTGAAGCGGTCAGGCAGCCAGTGTAGGTAGGCCAATACAGGTTTAATATGATCACGCTTTCTTTTCCCAGTTAAAAGACGAGCGGCTGCATTTTGCACTAACTGCAAACGATGGAGAGACAACTGATCTACACCCACATACAAAGAGTTGCAGCAATCTAACCGAGAAGTAATAAAAGCATGAATAACTCTCTCAAAATCTTTGGGAGAGAGATAGGGCTTTACCGTGGCCAAAAGTCTTAACTGAAAAAAGCTTGCTTTGACAACTGAACTAATCTGTTTATCAAATTTGAGGGAGCTGTCAAGAATCATGCCAAGATTCTTAACAAAAGATCAATTATAAGAAGCTAAAGGGCCAAGAGTACCATCGGGGTCATCCAGTAGGTCAGGTCATCCAAACATAATGATCTCAGTCTTATTTTCATTAAGATTGAGGAAGTTTAAATCCATCCAGGTTTTGATATGTTTTAAGAAGTTCAATAAAAGCTGCATTGAAACTTTACTTTTTGTTTTTATAGGCAGATACATTTGTATATCATCGGCAAAGCAATGAAAGGGAATATTATGTTTCTTAAAAATGGACCCCAAGGGCAGCATATACAAAGAAAAGAGGATGGGGCCCAAAATGGAGCCTTGGGGGACCCCACAAGTAAGCGGAGCCGCAGTTGAAGAATATTCGCCTAAGTGAACCGGAAAACTCCTGTCTGTCAGGTATGATTGAAACCATTTAAGGGCAGTACCTTTGATGCCTACGCACTGTTCCAGACGTGATAAAAAGATCTTCTGATCCACAGTGTCAAAGGCAGCAGTCAGGTCTAGAAGCACCAGAATAACAGAGCTCCCTGAATCAACAGTTAAGAGAAAATCGTTAAAAACTCTTAAAAGAGCTGAGACCGGGACGCCGCAACCAGCAGGAGGGAATCGAAGCGTTCCTCATTTTCTTTTATTTGATGGAGAGTTGATATCCTTCCTTCAAGTTCCGCGATCTTCTGGCAGAGGCGATGACAGCCGGAACAGTCGGGAGGGGAGGTGAGTGGAGCCATGATGGCAATCCGCAAGTTTAGGAGTCAGTAAAAAATACGAAAAAGACTAAAATGGTTGATAAAATAAAATGGAATAAATAAGATAAAATAAAATGGAATAAATGCTCATAAAATAGTAAAATAGAATGGTAAAATAGAATAGATTAAATAGATAAAACCGCAAATAAAACCACGGGAGCTCACTGAGGCACGTCTGCGCTCTCCTGTGGCCTTTGGCAGTTCTAATGACCTGGGCAGCCTAATTCTCTGCTGCTGTCCTCACGGTGCTTAGTCGGTAGATGTCAGTTGTGGGAAATTAGACCCAACCTGTTTCATGCTGGATGGATGGCATGAACGGCGATATTGCACAATGGCGGACTGGGAGACTGTGCGTGAACGGTCCGTGCAATATATGATTTTTACATGGATAATCACATGCAAAGATTTTGTAACAATGCAGACGCGCCAATCGCTAGCTCGCGCCAATCTCTTACGTTTGGCATCACGACTTTGCGACAGTGATTTGCGCTTTTTAGCCATGATGCAAACGTTCTTCAAAAAAACCCTCTCTGTCTTGAATGGATCCTCTCCAGCATTTTCAGGTCTGTGGTGTAATGTTCCACTTACGGGTCGGAGACGAAAGTCGAATTCACGAATCAACGGTTTATTAACATTACATTACATTACAGGCATTTTGCAGACGCTCTTATCCAGAGCGACGTACAACAAAGTGTATAACCATAACCAGGAACAAGTAGAGAGAAGTACCGGTCCAAGTGCAGTGAGCAACCGCATAGTTCAACTTGGACCCTGAAGGTTAAACTGATTAACACTGAACAACGAGAACGGCAACAACGCAGTCTATGGAAAAAATACAAGCAGTAGTTAAGACAGTTAATGCACCTAAGTCACCTACGAAACAGCTGCCTAGTTACAACCCTAAGCTTACAGTCATTTACAGGGGGGTAGGGAGGGATGGGGAGAGGTGCAGCCTGAAGAGGTGAGTCTTCAGTCGTCGTTTGAAATGGGTCAGTGTCTCAGCTGTTCTGACCTCCACAGGGAGGTCATTCCACCATCGTGGGGCCAGAACAGACAGGAGACGTGTTCTGGAAGTGCAGGTGCGAAGAGGGGGAGGTGCTAGGCATCCTGAGGTAGCAGAACGGAGGGATCTGGCTGGCATGTAGGGTTTGAATATCTTGTGGAGGTATGCTGGGGCTGATCCCTTGACTGCCTGGTATGCTAGGACCAATGTTTTAAATTTGATGCAAGCTATAACAGGCAGCCAGTGGAGGGTAGTGAGCAGGGGAGTGACGTGGGAGTGTCTGGGGAGGTTGAAGACCAGATGAGCCGCAGCATTAAACCACAAAAACAGCGCCAAATTAATGCTTTATTAAACCACAAAAACAGTGAAACGAACAACTCGGTAGCGAAGCAACACTCTCCATGCAGGCTCACAGTTTAAGAGACCAGAAAACTGACAGAACAGTGAATAAGTACCAAGCGGGACCAGCCCTCCTACAGTGGTGTAACTATTACTGTTGGTACAGTGGAAAGGAGGTCGGGCCAAGATGGCGCTCTGAGTACATATTTTTTGACAAGCTCCGCAGACCCAACTTAATTTTACGATACTTTGTGTGAATAATCAACCATTCAAGCTCATTTTTATAGGTTGTTTGCTTATCATCTCGCTGTTATTTTGTATACATCTGACAAAAAGCCAGCCTCAGAAAAAAGGAAAAAAGATCACGGAAAACAGTTGCAGTCTAAATTAGCTTCTGCACACACTTTTGAACCAACTGAACAGGCTAGCATCGACAATATCCATGACTACTTGAACTCGGATTCGGACTCTCTGAAGCTCACTGTCATGGAGGAAGAATTTCCCCCATTACCAATTACCCCATCCAACCCCCCTGCTGGAAAGTTGCGGAAAACTGAGAATAATGCTACCGAGCTTGTGACATTGTCTACTCTCTGGCAGCTGATAAACAACAGGTTGGACACCTTGGAGAAGATGGGCGGTAAAAATGCAAGACAAACCACCGGAATGAAAGAAGCCATTGATTCTGTCTGCGCTGAACTGAAAACTGTGAAAGATCAAATTTTCCAAGTTTTTTTTCCAAGAAAAACGTCTAGGTAAAGACGAGAAGCTCCCGACTACATGTGAGAAGCGTATCACACATCTGGAAAGGTACTTTAGAAGATGAAATCTAAAACTCTATGGTGTCGTGGAAAAAGAAAAGCAGGACATGCGCCAAGAAGCCATCCGTATTTGTCAAGCACTACTTCTAGAGGCTAAAGCCAAGTTACCCGAGATCATTGACACTGCATCGCCTTGGCTCCAAGCGGAAAGACAACGGCACCAAACCCAGTGGCATCATCATGCAGTTCACATCGCGGGTCTACCGTGACGCTATCTGGAGAGCGGAAAAGGGTTTGGCTTTCCTGAGAGACAACGGTTTTAAGTTAGCGTAAGATCTATCCATGGATGACCGAGAGACGAGGAACAGACTGTGGCCTGCAGTGGAAAAAGCATGCAGAGAGGGAAAGTTGGCGTACTTCGTTGGAGGTTAAGCCTTTGTGAATGGGACTGAAATCGTTCTTCCATGAAAAATGGTTGCCTGCAACTAAGAGTAGCCAAGTGGTATTTGAGATATGGTTTATCCTTTAGTTAGTCTGTTATTGGGATGGCAGGTATGCCATCCCGCCAAGTTACACCTTGGCGGGGGCATGCCCCATACCTATACAGCACTGAGAGTTTGGCACTTTTCAGGGTTCCCCAAAGAAACAACCACAACAGCCACAGACACTCAGCCCTTAAAAACATTAAAGCTCTTCTGTGCTTACTGGCCTGTGTTCTTCTTTAAAACCATGGACAGGTTTGCTAATGATATTTCACGCATTGCATAGCTATGTCATGGTGCTGCACTAACAAAGTCACAGACTGGTAAACCTCTGGTTGAATGATTGAATCCCGCCTCGCCCTCAGGCAGATAATTTCCTCTTTTACACTAACGTTTTCTTGCGCTTATATTTGCTTTTCCAAAACTCACTCACGGCCACCCATATGCATTTCATGACAGCAAATGCATTCCTTTTATTAAAAAGTTACACCAGTTCACCACTGTGCCATTTCTACTAACTATATTTCTTCATTTGGCTACCATACAAAACCTTTTTATCAGCAAATCCCACGTTTCTACATTCATGTTACCTCGCCCTGTTCTCAATCTAGCCACATACAAACAATTACTACGTATGTGTGGTAGACTGAATTCATGGAGTTCACCAATTAGACAGAAATGCATAAAAAAGAGATTTTATTCATTGAGTTTATTGGTGAACATTTTAAAAGGAATTCATGAAGTGAGTGTAATTTCAAACCTACAGTCTAAAAACAACTTGTGAGAGTACATGGTAAAAAGTCATTAGAGTGGGTAAACCATGAGAACTCAAACAGAAAAACTTAATTCATTAATGGTTGAATGTTAGGGTGCTAAAAGGATATTTCTTTTTGTTTGCTTGTGTCTGTAATTTACTTCATCCTGTTAATCTTGGGTCAATTGCTTATGCCTTCATGCCTACACTAGAGGGAGCTTGTGGTCGTCTCCTCATTCCAGATAAAGTTCTGATGAGGAAACACTACAGGAGTTGCGTTCGTGATTTTTCTCCCCCTTTTGCAGGTATGCTCATTATTATTACTGTAAAAATAGTCAAAGCACAACGGTAGACATTCCTGGTCATATGAAAACGCAAAGAGTGGATGTGACGTTTTAGCGGAGTTTTTAGCGAGTGTATACATGGAGAATGCATGCTAGCTAACGGCGTTGCTGCAGCCATTCTAAGGGAATGTCCAATGCCTCCTGGTTCGTACAACTCTTGTACGACGGCGGCAAATTTTGGTTTTAATGTTCCCTTACTGTAATAACTTACGGTTTACAAATTAATTCATTGCACTTGTTAATAACGAGTTTTTAGCGAGTGTATACATGGGGAATGCATGCTAGCTAACAGCGTTGCTGCAGCCATTCAAGGAATGTACAATGCCTCGTGGTTCGTGGAACTCTTGTAAGGCGAATTCTGGTGTTAATGACAATGTTCTTTTACGGTAATAACTTGCAGTTTACAAATTCATTCATTGCACTTGTTAATAATTTTATTGTCAATACATTTGACTTAGTTTAATTGAAGTATGTTTTTGTATGGGATTTGTTTTGTTTCAGTATGAATGGTAAAGTAAATGCATATATTGTAACTGAGATGAGAGAAAATGTAAAAGAGTAAAAGTGTGAAAGAATAAAACTAAAGTGTAAATGGGTGAACTGGTCTAACTGAGCCATGCCCAATGGAAGGTAACAGATTCTGTTAAGCATTTCAGAAATTGAAAGGTCTCAAACTGAAAATTGCCATAGGAAAGTATTTGAAGCACACTGATGTGATTTATCTGTTATGATGCACTTTTGAATAGCATAGTTGCTATGTTGATACTTACTTGCACCTGTAAGGATAACAGAAAAGGACTGCAAAAGGAAAATAGCTTGTTGAAGCAGGATGTATATGTTTCATAGACATGTTTTATGGAAATGTTTATTGAAGAATGTTAATGCTTATTAAAGTATTGGAACAGCAAGGTCAATTCTTTTGTTTTTGCTATACACTGAAGACAATTGAGTTTGAGGTCAAAAGATGTACATGAGATGACAGATCCGAATTTCAGCTTTTATTTCCTGGTATTTTTATCAAGATTTGTTAAACAACTTAGAACATATCACCTTTTGTATCAGACAACCCAATTTTTAGGTGAGCAAAAGTATTGGAACATGTGACTGACAGGTGTTTCTTGTTTCCCAGATGTGTCCTGTTAGATTGATTGGTTAAACAATAAATAGTTATGAATGTCTACTCTTGGTTTTAGCCTTGGGTTTTGCCTGTGAAAACTGCATTTGTGTTATAAAAGATAAACTAACATGAAGACCAGAGAGCTGTCTTTGGGAGAAAAGCAAGCTTAGAAAAGAGGGGAAATCGATCAGAGACATTGCACAAGCATTGGGGATAGCTTGTACAACAACTTGGAATGTCCTGAAAAAGAAAGAACCTGCTGGCGTACTGAGCAACAGATATTGAACAGGTCGACCAAGGAAAACGACAGCAGTTGATGACAGAAACATTGTGAAAGCTGTGAAGAAAAACCTCAAAATATCAGTCAGTGACATCACAAACAATCTCCACAGGACAGGGGTGAAGGTATCTCAATCAACTGTTCGAAGACTTCGAGAGCAGCAATATAGAGGCTATACCACAAGATGCAAACCACTCATCAGTAGTAAGAATCGGAAGACGAGATTACAAATGCAAAGAAGTACAGAGATGAGCCACAAAAGTTCTGGAACAAAGTTTTATGGACTGATGAGACCAAGATTAACCTCTACCAAAGTGATTGAAAGGCCAAAGTGTGGAGAAAGGGATCTGCTCATGATCCAAAACATATAAGCTCATCTGTGAAGCACAGTGGAGGAAGTGTCATGGCTTGGGCTTGCATGGCTGCTTCTGGAGTGGGCTCACTAATCTTTATTGATGATGTAACTCATGATGGTAGCAGCAGGATGAATTCAGAAGTCTACAAAAATATTCTGTCTGCCAACTTACGGAGAAATGCGTCCAAACTAATTGGGAGGAACTTCATCATGCAGCAAGACAATGACCCAAAACACACTGCTAACACAACAAAGGATTTCATTAGGGAGAAAAAGTGGAAGGTTTTAGACTGGCCACAAGGCAATCACCAGACCTTAACCCAATTGAGCATGCATTTCACCTCCTGAAGAGGAGATTGAAGGGAAAAACCCCCCGAAACAAACAACTGAAAGAGGCTGCAGTAAAAGCCTGGAAAAGCATCACAAAAGAAAAATGCAACAGTTTGGTGATGTCAATGGGTCGCAGGCTTGATGCAGTTATTGCAAGCAAGAGATATGCTATGCCAAATATTATTTGCTTTCATTTACTTAAATACTCTCTGTTCCAATACCTTTGCTCACCTAAAAATTGGGTGGTCTGATACCAAAGGTGCTATGTTCTAAGTAGTTTAACACATCTAGGTGTAAATACCAGGACATAAAAGCTGAAATTATGAACTCTTGTCTCATGTTCATCTTCTCAACCCCAAATGTATTCAGTGTATTGCAAAAACAAAGGAATTGGCCTTGCTGTTCCAATACTTTTGGAGGGAACTGTATATACCGTTCGATAAGGAGACTAAGCTTGCTTATGGTCACTTCATTTACTTCGCACTATAGTCTGTGATCATGTCAACCTTCCCCTACATGCCCATTCTGCTAAAAACATACTGTTTCAACTACGCAATTTCATAATTTCTCCTAATTTATCTCACACTGTTGTTATTTTCTCATATGCAAAGCCTGCTGGGACATATGCGCCTGCTCCTATTCTCCTCTATCAAGTTTTCCGGTTCTAGCTTAGCAAAACAGCGAAGAGGATTCCTACCTGCAGATAAGCCTGTCAAAATGCCTTATAAACCTTACAAACACTAAAAGTGCATCTCCACGAAATAACAGACAATGGAGCAGGACAGAAGGGTACACAAGTTGCGACCTAGGGAGTTCTAATTCTACGGGCTTGCTGATTCTTTTGTCAATCAAAGCTCGTTGGATGGCCGTCAAATCCGTAAGTGCATGGCTATATTTCACCTGCATTTCTGATGCGTTTACACTTACGCCACCGCACCCTTCTTAACTGTTTTACATATATAGCAAACCGAAACTGCTAAACGGTACACGCTCAGACTGTACAAATTCACACAAGGATAGCCATAATCCACAATCGTTTCTTACAGGGTCACTTCGCATTTCTCACTCTCGTAATGAAACGCTTTGCAAAAAGAAATGATATCTCAAAACATGTTTTCAACGTACAAAAATGGTAAGTTACTCACACGTACAAGACATACACCTTGCTTTGGAATACATCTTATTTAATTTCGGTGAGGCAAGATAGCCTATATTGTTTGTGTCACGGTACGGGTAGGGGGGACCCAAACGCAGATAGAAAAAACACAAACTCAAAAAGGGAAAATTAACAAAGATTTTACTAACAAACAGGCAAACAAACAGGGAACAGACAAGGCCACAATGGGCAAAAACACAAACTCAAAAAATATCGAAATAAAACAGAAAACAAGAGGAACTCACAAACACGGGCAGGGCAGAACACGGGAAGGCAGAGCACAAGGGAAGGTCAAACAAAACACAGGCAGGTACATACGGTTGAAACAAACAGAAGTCGGGAACAAACACAAGGAACCAGCACCCGAGCCAAGGGAACAAAGAACTTAAATAGACAGGGGGTAACAAGACACAGGTGAACTCAAAAAACAATCAAACCAGAAGGAGGGGATAACAAGACACAGGTGGGAACAATGATGGAATAACGAGACAATTGAAAACAATCATACAATTAACGGGGGGAGCAGGACACAAAACAGAAGTGCCGCCATCTGGCGGCCCAACAAGGGAAACACAGACAGGAAAACACAGAACCATGACAGTTTGTAGTACCGTAATTCGGCGTCATTTTGATATCAATACTTTTAATGGCAGGCCTGGATTTTGGAAGTGTGAATGAATGAGTTATAGACGGTGTATGTCTTGTATGTGTGAGTAACTTGGCATTTTTGTACGTTGAAAACGTGTTTTTTATGAGATGATATATATGCTGCTCATATTTACATTTAGTATTATTCAAGACCGCCAGGAGTCTGAATACTTTTTTGTTGTTTACATATGGTATTTTACTGCCTAATGCTAATACTGAACAGCTATGTTAAAAAAGCTGTCTTATTATTTTATTTTTTTACAAGACCTATTTTATATAAGGCTATTATTAAAACAGATCTTTTATGAATGCTATACAACCATGATCAATATGTATCTTTCAATAGGGATGTGGCAAAAGGTAATCTTTTATTATTCAATCTATTTTTTATTTTTTTTTCTTAAAACCACTCTTTTATACTATTGCATAGCCTCTGGTAGCTGTATTACTATTTGGAAAGACTTTGGTCTTTGGACTTTTGAGTTCTCAAAAATCAAACTCTCATTTGAAATCCTTTATGCAAAGATTCTACTTAATTGATATTTGGAGAAAGAATTTTCCTCTACTGAGGTCGTATACTTGGAGTAACAAATCATTTTCATGTCAATCACGTATTGACTTTTGGCTTACCTCTAATGATCTGAACAAAAATGTTTCAACTGACATTCTTTCATCACCACTGTCTGATCATAAATTAATCAGTGTCTGTATTCCTTTACAGTCTTAATCAAACTTTAATAGAAGGTCCTCATACTGGAAGCTCAATAATTCTCTTCTTAAACCTAACGCTGTTATTGCAGAAGTTAAAAGACTGATAGTACACTTTTGGGAAAAGGCTCAAAATAAAAACATCACAGTAACTCGGAGATTCTAAAATATGAAGTAACAAAATATCTAAGAAAATACAGTAGCGATTTAGCAAAAATGAGGAGGACAGTGGAAGAAGATGTGATATGGAAAATTACTTCTCTATCATCTACACCTATGGATAGGTTATCTGAGCTGGAAAAGGCAGAGTTGCTCGATCAACAACATAAATTGGATGAAATTTATAAACTTAAAGCTGAAGGAGCCTTTGTACGTTCACGCAGAAAGTGGCTTGAAGAGGGAGAGCAGAATTCTGCTTATTTTTTCAGATTAGAGGGACATCAATCTAAAAACAATTGTATTCAACATTTGAAAATTAATGATTCTATTAGTGAAGACCCTAAGATAATAGCGAATTTTTGTGCACAGTTTTATATAAATCTCTGCAGTACTAGATACTGTAAGGAATCTGCTTCTCATTGATTCTTTGATTCTCTTCCCAGTATTAATTCTTTGAATGCTGTTGACCATGAATATTGTGAGAAGCCAATCACTTTAAATGAAATTACCGATTCTATCAATCATCTCAAAAGTAACAAATCCCCAGGGGTAGATGGTATTATGGCCAAATTTTATAAAACCATTTCCAAATTGTTAGCCCCCTTCCTTTTAAAAGTTTTTTTCTGAAAGTATAGAAAAAGAATCACTTCCTCCTACCTTATGGTTTAATCACTTTAATCCCAAAGCCCAAAACAAATTTACTTCAAATAGATAATTGGCATCCAATTTCCCTTTTAATAACGATTATAAAGTGTTTGCTCTGGTGTTAGCAAAACATCTGAAGGAAGTACTGGACAATTATTGATGAATCTCAATCTGGGTTCATGCGTAATAGGCACATTTCTAATAATATAAAATTAGTTTTAGACATCCTTGATTACTCAGAACTAATTAATGATGATAGTTTCATTCTTTTTTTGTATTTTTACAAAGCTTTTGATTCTTTGGAACATGATTGTATGTTAGAGGCCCTTCATAAGTTTGGTTTAGGTGATTTTTTCCTAAGTCAATTAAGACTCTTTATGCAAATGGTAATAGTTCAGTAGTTCAAGTTAAGTACAGGCACCTCACCAAGATTTGATTTACATTGCGGCGCTAGACAAGACTGTCCAATCTCCCCCTATCTCTTTCGTTTAGCCACACAGCTTCTTGCTCTACACATCAAAGCTGGAGCTCTCAAAGGCATCTCCATTGCTAACAGAGAGGTTATCATTAGCTAATTGGCGGATGATACAATGCTGTTTCTTAGGGATTCTTCTCAGACACCTTTATCTATAAATATTCTACAGTTGTTCTCCAAAGCGTCTGGTCTCCATCTTAATATTAATAAATGTGAATTGCTGCCTATAAAAAACTGCATGTCTCCCTCAATTTGCAACATTCCAGTCAAGAATTATGTGACCTATATAAGTATTATAATATCAAAGGACAATAATTCTAGATGCCCCTTAAACTTCAATCCAATTACTGAAAAGGCCAAATAAATATTTAATCTTTGGCTGCAAAGGGACTTATCCCTAAAAGGTAGAGTCCTGCTTACCAAAGCAGAAGGTATATCTCGTTTAGCTTATGCCGCTCAGTCACTGTATGTCGACAAACCCACTTGCAAGTCAATTGACAATATGTTATTTAATTTCTTATGGAAAAATAAAACTCTATATATACGGAAATCTGTAGTGTTAGATTCTTATGATAAGGGTGGGCTTGACTCTATAGACTTTGTTTCCCTAAATAATACTTTCAAAATAAAATAGATTAAACAGTACTTGAAAAATCCTACTTCTATTTGGAACTTCATCTCACATCACGTTCTCACAATTAGGTGGCCTAAAATTTATTTTACTTTGTAACTATAACATACAAAAAATCCCTGTTAAACTAAATCTAAATCTAATTTTCACCAACAAGTCCTTTTGGCATGGTCTTTGGGCCATAAACACAACTTCTCCCCACACAATTATTTTATTTGGAACAACCACAATATCCTTTTTAAGAATAAATCTTTATTTTTTGAACAATGGTTCAACAACAACATAATACTGGTCAGTCAATTGTTCAATAAAGAGGGTATCCTTAACAACTACTCAGACATTTTATCTGTATACCAAATTCCAATAACTTCGAAAGAATTTGCTATAGTTTTAGATGCTATTCCCACGGCTATTATTATGTTATTTCAGGGTATTTCAAATTCTCTACCACTACCTTCTGTTGATTTATCTGACTCTGTAGTAGGGAAAATTTGCTTTTCCTCTGTATGTAGTGATGGAAGGATATGTGCTTTGTACCAACAGGATATAGTTTCTGTTCCTATGATGATATCTTATTGGAATAATTTGGTTGAAAATATCAACTGGAAAAAAGTATGGTCCATGCCTTACAACTTTTTACTAACAAATAAGGTAAAAGAGATCTCATAAAAGAGTTACTCCATAGATGTTACCCTGTAAAACATTTTCTTAAGAAATTTAAGAAGGATATTGTGGTGGGGGGGCGTGGTTTGTGCGTTGGCTTCAGAGAGAGAGTGGGCGGGGCGGCTCTCGGACTCTGCGCCACAGCTGTTAGAGGTTGCTAATCAGCACCACTCTTTAAATGTTTAATTGTTTAACGATGTGCTGATTACCTTGACAGTGAGCCTGGGTGTTTTAAAAGGCGTTTGCCGAGGCAGACGGGCTGGCTGGTGACGGAGGAAGTACGGTGCTACGGCGAATGCATTGTGAAAACCCACATGTAATTGGATGAACGAAAAGCTGTGTGTTAGGCTACAATAAAAGAAGTGATTACTTCGAACTCGTCTCTCTCTCTCTCTATACGCGAGCGGTGACACTCACCTTGCCACAGTGGTGGCCCGTGCGGGGGGAGAAGGAGAGTCTGGTGTCGAGAGAAGAAAGCAGAAACGGATCAGCCCACCAGCCACACGAAGGGGAGTCCGGGATGGATCCTAACCTGAACTGGGGAGAGGTAGCACAGCCTCTCGTAGCGCTGGCATGGATGCTAGAGGGGATGGCTCAGATGCAGGAAAGGCATGCGGCGGTGCACGCTGAGCAGATGGAGACGCTGCGTGCACAAGCCACCCTACAGACTCAGGCGCTGCGACAGCTGGCCGGCCGCGGCGAAGCCAGCTCCCGGGACCACCAGTCCCGTCCCCAACTCCGGATCCAGCTCCAGAAAATGACCGCCGAGGATGACGTCCAGGTGTTCGTAGAGAGTTTTGAGGTGGCAGTGGAGGCGTGCCAGTGGCCCCTGGAGGAGTGGGTGGTACATCTCCTGCCCCTCTTAACTGGCAATGCTCAACAGGCGGCGCATGAGCTGCCTCCTAGGGCCCAGGCCGATTACAACTCCGTCAAGAGGGCAGTTCTGGACTGGCTGGGCTGAAGCCCGGAGGATCAGAGGCGCTGGTTCCGGGAGGCAAACTTGAGGGCGGGAGACTGGCCCTTTGCCTACGCGCAACGCCTGACCGACATGGCCCGGCGTTGGCTACAGCCGGAATACATCGGAGCACCCAGGGCTACCGTTTCGTATTGGTCTTGGTGAATTATGCGACCCGGTATCCCGAAGCAGTGCCGTTGCGTAATATTTCAGCTAAAAGTGTTGTACAGGCTCTGTTTCAGATTATCTCCCGTGTCGGAATCCCGAAAGAGATTCTCACGGACTAGGGCACTTTGTTTATGTCACGCACACTAAACAAGCTATACGGCTTATTGGGAGTCCGGTCCAGTAGAACCAGTGTGTACCATCCCCAAACGGATGGACTCGTTGAATGTTTTAATAGAACTTTGAAGATTCGAAAGTTCGTTCACGATGATAGCCGAAATTGGGATAAATAGTTAGTCCCTCTATTATTTGCAGTGCGTGAGGTTCCCCAGGACTCCATGGGATTTTCTCCCTTTGAGTTATTAGTCGGTAGAGAGCTGCGGGGAATATTGGACCTAGTTAAAGAAAGCCGGGAGCACGGTCCAAGCCCCAGTAAAAGTGAGGTACAATAAGTTATGGACTTACGAGCAAAACTCCATACACTGGGTTGGTTGTCATGGGAGAATTTTCTCGAGGCTCAGGAGCGTCAGCAGAGGCACTATAATAAAGGGACGAAACTATGACAATTCTCCCCGGGAGATAAAGTCCTGGTATTACTTCCAACCTCCAGTACAAAATTACTCGCCAAGTGGCAAGGGCCCTTTGTGGTTACACGACGAGTCAGGGAGGTTGACTATGAGGTGGAGCATACTGATAGAGAGGGAGCCAAACAGATTTATCACCTCAATCTATTAAAAGTGTGGAAAGAGGTGGTGGCTGTCTCTCTGGTGACGGTGGATCAGGAGAGGGACGAGCTGGGGCCGGAGGTACCAAATTCAACCAATCAGAACCCACCCCTTTCGGATAGCCACCTCTCGCCGAGCCAGAAAGCAGACCTTGCCCTGTTGCAAAAGCGGTTTGCGGATGTGTTTTCTCTCCTACCAGGACGCACTAACCTCATACGCCACCATATCGAAACTCCCCCAGAAGTGACGGTGCGTTCCCGTCCCTATCGACGGCAGAGCACAAAAAGAAATTGGCGCAGGCAGAAATAAAGGCCGTGCTGGAGTTGGGCATAATCGAGGAGTCCCACAGTACCTGGAGTAGCCCCATCTTGCTGGTAGGTAAGCCATATGGGTCTATTCGGTTCTGTGTGGACTATAGAAAAGTGAATGCTGTGTCACATTTTGATGCCTATCCTATGCCTAGGGTTGACGAACTCCTGGATCGGCTGGGCACGGCTCGCTTTTTCTCAACACTGGATTTGACCAAGGGCTATTGGCAGATTCCCTTGTCTGCAAAGTCCAAAGAGAAATCGGCTTTCTCCACTCCGGACGGTTTGTAGCAATTCCGGACACTTCCGTTTGGGTTATTCGAGGCCCCGGCCACCTTCCAGCACCTGATGGACCGGGTGCTGCATCCGCATGCGGCGTATGCTGCTGCCTATTTGGATGACGTCATCATCCACAGTAGCAGCTGAGCGCAGCATGTGCGGCAGGTGGGGGCGGTGCTCGAGTCCCTGAGGCAGGCGAGGCTCACAGCTAACCCAAAGAAGTGTGCAAGTGGCCGAGTGATGGTACGGTATTTGGGGTACCACTTGGGAAGTGGACAGGTGCGGCCTCTAGTGGATAAAACCGCGGCAAGGTGAGAGGTGAGGAGGTTCTTGGGACTGGCCGGCTACTATAGGCGGTTTATTCCGGCGTTTTCGCAGCTGACCAGCCCCTTGACTGATTTAACTCGAAAAGGTGCCTCAGATCCGGTCCAGTGGACGGAGCCATGCGAGCAAGTGTTTGAGAGGGTAAAGGAAGCCCTCTGTGGGGAGCTGCTCTTGTTCACCCCTAATTCCTCTCCTTCTTTTACCCTGCAGACCGATGCCTCGGACAGAGGGCTGGGGGCCGTTTTGACCCAGCAGGTGGATGGAGTCGATCGCCCGGTGCTGTACATCAGCCGAAAATTATCACAGCAGGAGGCGAGGCACAGCACGATTGAAAAAGAGTGCCTCATCATCCGACGGGTGGTCGGTTCCCTCCGCTATTACCTGCTGAGTCGCCCATTCACCCTCTGTTCGGACCACACTCCCCTCCAGTGGCTCCACCGCATGAAGGATGCCAACGCGCAAATCACCCGTTGGTATCTGGCTCTACAGCCCTTTAATTTCAAGGTGGTTCATAGGCCGGGGGCGCAGATGGTGGTGGCAGACTTCCTCTCTCGCCCCGAAAGGGGGGGGGGGGGGGGGTCGGTCATCGGCCGGATGGCTTCCCGGCCTAAGTCAGGCGGTGGGGGTATGTGGTAAGGGGGGCGTGGTTTGTGCATTAGCTGCAGAGAGAGAGTGGGCGGGGCGACTCTCAGACTCTACGCCACAGCTGTTAGGGATTGCTAATCAGCACCGCTCTTTAAATGTAAATGTTTAACGATGTGCTGATTACCTTGACAGTGAGCCTGGGTGCTTAAAAGGCGTTCTCGGAGACAGACGGGGGCTGGTGACGGAGGACGTGCTGCACGGAGGAAGTGGAGTTTAAAAGGAAACCATTGTTAAATAAACGGTTGGAAAAGCCGTGTGTTCAGCTAAAATAAAAAGACACATTTACCCTACGAACTTGTCTCTCTCTTTGTATCCCGAGCGGTGGTACTCACCTTGCCACAGATTCATAGACCATAGTAGGGCCGTAGTAATCAACTCCAACTTGAGTGAACGGGGTATGTCAGGAGTTATCCTATCATAAGGCAAATCTGCCATCTTTTGTTCACCAACATTTGCATGACAGCATTGGCATGTTGGTGTCGCACAATTGCGGTCGCTGCATTTGTCAGGTCAGCCAGGGCGAGTTTGAGCCTCAATGGATTCTCTAAATTTCATTGCTTCAGTTTTAATCAAAGATTGGTATTTGTATTTGTTTGGCTCTTGAGGCTGTATTTTGAAAGTTGCATCTTTTCTGTTTTTGCTCAGCTATAACAGCTAAGTCTTTACATGTAGAAACCATGCCACTGCTCTTTTCGGTTTGCTCCATGTAGAGAAGTGGTGTACGAGAGTGTGTGGCAACTCCTTTGGATTGATATATCTGTTGATGCTGAAGTTCCCCATTAGCTGTAGTCCACTGAACCACTTCTGCCATAGGTTATTGTAAACATCTGGAATTTTGTCATCCCATCCAAGGTTCAACTTGCATAATTCCTGAAGGATGTGTTTCGCAGTGAATATGAAATGAGCAAGAAATCCAAGTGGGTCATATAGCGAGCACACTGTAGAAAGGATGCCTCTTCTTGTGAGGGCTTGTGTTTTCAATGTCACTTGAAATCTGATTGAGTCTTCTTCGATGCCCCCTAAGGATCTGCCAGTGGGTAGATTCTCTTTATCCAAGTCAAGGTTTCTTTACCTCTCAGTCGGAAACCACCTTGTGCACACAGGGTTCTCAATTCTTTTCACAGAGCTGACTTTCACTAGGCACCAACTTCAAACACTCAACAACATAAAAATTACTCAAAAGAGTGTTGACAGCCTCTGCTGAGAAGCTTTCTTTGTTGTCTTCAGCAGTCTTTCTTACAGCGTAACTGGCACAACTGGATGAGGAGGTTGCCCCAAAGAGATGTGTCATTCAATATTCAGGGTCATAAAGTTCATTTATGAATGACACATAAATGAACTTTATGACCCTGCTTGTTTACCCAGCGGTGAAACAGACAATGTGAAACACAGTGTGAAACAGAGACTTTTGGGTTAACGCCAAACATGAACTCTATCATTCTGCCACTGTTGTCATGTTTTATTATGAGATTGCTTCACAAAATGATTTTGTTGCCATCCAATGTGCATACAACTGTCTCAAAAAAACTACAGCATTGTAGTGCTTCCTCTGTTCTCTGCTGTATTTTGATTGTATTACTGCTTATGATTTCTGGTAATGTTCATATCCACCCTGGCTCTCCGTTTGATGTTGCTTTCCCCAATGCTGTCTTAGCTTCAAATGATCTATGTTTTGGTGATTTTTGTGCCCGTAAAAACCTGGGGTTTATGCATATCAATGCAAGAAGTATATTACCCAAGATGAATCAGCTTAAAGTATGGGTGGAGAGCTCAAATCCGGAAGTTCTAGTGATTACTGAGACCTGGTTGCGTAAGTCTATTCCCTACTCTGATGTAAACTTATCTGGTTACAATCTGTTTCTACAGGATAGGTCATCTAAAGGTGGGGGGGTGGCAATCTTTACCAAAGAACGCCTTCAGTGCACTATAGCCTTGGCTAGGTCCATTCCTAAACAGTTTGATTTACTTGTCCTTAACATCAAGCTATCCAACAGCTTTTCTCTGTCAGTGGCTGGCTGTTATCGCCCTCCATCAGCACCAGCATGTACCCTAGCGGCCTTAAGCAGTGCCCTGGCACCTTTCACCAGGTCTGAGCTTGTCCTACTAGGTGACCTCAATTGGGACATGCTTAAGCCTCCTGAGAAAGTTGTGCAACAATTTGACTCCCTAAATATCCACCAAATCATAGCCCACCCTACCAGGTATGACCCCAATATCCCTGATATGGCTACATTGATAGATGTGGTTTTTACAAATTCTCTACACATGTACCAATCTGGTGTGTTTTGCAATGACCTCAGCGACCACTGTTTCATTGCCTGTGTTTGCAAAAGCCTCTCTGTCAAACAGCCTGTCATCATCAGTGATAAGCATATTCTAAAACATTTCAATACTCAAGCATTCTTGCATGACCGGGCCAATGTAAGCTGGTATGGAGTCAGCCTGATCCCCACCGTGAATGATGCATGGTTTCTGTTCAGGGACCTTTTTAGTGCTGTGATCAACAAGCATACCCCTGTTAAGAAACTATGGAGGCTGCTGCAATCATTGCTTGTTTTGTTTTCAATGAAGTGTTCAAAGGTACGGAGGAAAGCTATGTAATCCGATGGGTTGCCTTTAAAGACAGGAATTTCTCTAGAAAAGAGTGTTGAGAGTCTCTGTCCTGTAACTTTATGATGATGATGATGCTTTAAACACTACAACACATTTTATTCTAAAGCACCCTGAAAATCCTACAGCTTATGCTAAACTAATGTTTATGGACTTTAGCTCAGCATTTAATACTATACTCCCTCAGACCCTGTTAAAAGCAAGCTGAAACAAGCTGAAACAGATGGAGGTGAACCCCTATATAATCAGATGGGACCATGCATTTCTCATAGGAAGACAACAGCAGGTGAAATTCAACTCAACTCTCTCTGACATACAGATTATTAGTACTGGAGCTCCTCAAGGCTGTGTAAGCTCCCCTCTTCAATTCACATTATATACAAACGATTGTAGAAATCAGCACACAAATAACTACATTATTAAGTTTTTTGATGATACAGCCATACTCAGTTTACTGACAAAAGACTCAGACATTGCTATGTATAAGTCAGAGATACAAGAGGTTGTGCAGTGGTGTGAGGGGCACAACCTGATGTTAAAAGTCAAAAAAATGAAAGAAATGGTCTTTGACCCCAGGTCTGTTGGTGATCACAGCCCAGTTTTAATCAATAGGGAGAGAGTTGAACAGGTAACAACTTACAACTAGACAATTCCTGCAGAAATTGTGAAGTGTGGTTGTCGCCAATGCAAAGTCGACTGTGTGCTGAACAGAGTGAACAGTGGTAGGTAGTTGCTATGATGTTTGAGGCAGTTGCTAGGGTGTTGCTAGGTGGATCTATGGAGTTCTAGGTGGTTTCATGAAATTCTAGGCGGTTGCTAGGGTGGTGCTAGGTGGTTGCTATGGAGTTTCAGGTGGTTGCTGTGGAGCTCCAGGAGGTTGCTAGGGCATTGCTAGGTGGTTGCTAGGGTATTCTAAGTGGTTGCTAGGATGTTGCTAGGTGGTTGCTATGGAATTATAGGTGGTTGCTAGGGTGTTGCTAGGCAGTTGTTATGGTGATCCAGGTGGTTGCTAGGGTGTTGCTAGGTGGTTGCTAGGGTATTCTAGGTGGTTGCTAGGGTGTTGCTAGGTGGTTGCTAGAGTATTCTAGGTGGTTGCTAGGGTGTTGCTAGGTGGATGCTATGGAGTTCTAGGTGGTTACTATGGTGTTGCAAGGTGATTGCTATGGAGTTATAGCCAGTTGTTAGGGTGTTGCTAGGCATTTGTTATGGAGTTATAGGTGGTTGCTAGGGTGTTGCTAGGGTATTCAAGGTGGTTCCTAGGATGTTGCTAGGTGGTTGCTAGGGTGTTGCAAGGCAGTTGTTATGGTGTTTCAGGTGGTTGCTAGGGTGTTGCTAGGTGGTTGCCATGGTATTCCAGGTGGTTGCTAGGGTGTTGCTAGGTGGTTGCTATGGAGTTATAGGAGGTTGCTATGGTGTTGCTAGGTGTTTGCTATGGAGTTATAGCCGGTTGCTAGGGTGTTGATAGGCATTTGCTATGGTGTTCCAGGTGGTTGCTAGTGTGTTGTTAGGTGGTTGTTATGGTGTTCCAGGTGGTTGCTAGGGTGTTGGTAGGTAGATGCTATGGAGTTCTAGGTGGTTACTATGGTGTTGCTAGGTGGTTGCTATGGAGTTATAGCCGGTTGCTAGGGTGTTGGTAGGCATTTGCTATGGAGTTATAGGCGGTTGCTAGGGTGTTGCTAGGGTATTCTAGGTGGTTGCTAGGATGTTGCTAGGTGGTTGCTATGGAATTATAGGTGGTTGCTAGGGTGTTGCTAGGCAGTTGTTATGGTGTTCCAGGTGGTTGCTAGGTGGTTGCTATGTTGTTCCAGGTGGTTGCTAGGGTGTTGCTAGGTGGTTGCTATGGTGTTGCTAGGTGGTTGCTATGGAGTTATAGCCGGTTGCTAGGGTGTTGCTAGGCATTTGCTATGGTGTTCCAGGTGGTTGCTAGTGTGTTGTTAGGTGGTTGTTATGGTGTTCCAGGTGGTTGCTAGGGTGTTGCTAAGTGGTTGCTAGGGTATTCTAGGTGGTTGCTAGGGTGTTGCTAGGTGGATGCTATGGAGTTCTAGGTGGTTACTATGGTGTTGCTAGGTGGTTGCTATGGAGTTATAGCCGGTTGCTAGGGTGTTGGTAGGCATTTGCTATGGAGTTATAGGTGGTTGCTAGGGTGTTGCTAGGGTATTCTAGGTGGTTTCTAGGGTGTTGCTAGGTGGTTGCTATGGAATTATAGGTGGTTGCTAGGGTGTTGCTAGGCAGTTGTTATGGTGTTCCAGGTGGTTGCTAGGGTGTTGCTATGGTGTTCCAGGTGCTTGCTAGGGTGATGCTAGGTGGTTGCTATGGTGTTGCTAGGTGGTTGCAATGGAGTTATAGCCAGTTGCTAGGGTGTTGCTAGGCATTTGCTATGGTGTTCCAGGTGGTTGCTAGTGTGTTGTTAGGTGGTTGCTATGGAGTTCTAGGCGGTTGCCAGGGTGTTGCTAGGTGGTTGCTATGGTGTTCTAGGCAGTTGCTAGGGTGGTCTAGGTGGTTACTAGTGTGTTGTTAGGTGGTTGCTATGAAGTTCTAGGAGGTTGCTAGGGTGTTCTAGTTGGTTGCTAGGGTGTTGCTATGTGGTTGCCATGTAGTTCTAGGTAGTTGCTACCGTGTTGTAGGTGGTTGCTATGGCGTTCTAGGCGGTTGCCTGGGTGTTGCTAAGTGGTTGCTATGGAGATCTAGGCTGTTGAAAGGCAGTTCTAGGTGGTTGCTAGGGTGTTGCTAGGTGGTTCCCACAGAGTTCTAAGCGGTTGCTAGTGTGTTGCTAGGTGGTTGCTAAGGAGTTCTAGGTGGTTGCTATGGTGTTGCTAGGTGGTTCCTATGGAGTTATAGCCGGTTGCTAGGGTGTTGCTAGGGTATTCTAGGTGGTTGCTAGGATGTTGCTAGGTGGTTGCAATGGTGTTATATGCAGTTGCTAGGGTGTTGCTAGGCAGTTGTTATGGTGTTCCAGGTGGTTGCTAGTGTGTTGATAGGTGGTTGCTATGGAGTTATAGCCGGTTGTTAGGGTGTTGCTAGGCATTTTCTATGGTGTTCCAGGTGGATGCTAGTGTGTTGTTAGGTGGTTGCTACAGAGTTCAAGACGGTTGCTAGCGTGTTCTAGGTGGTTGCTAGGGTGTTGCTAAGTGGTTGCTATGGAGATCTAGGTGGTTGCTAGGGTGTTGCTAGGGGGTTGCTAGGGTTTTCTAAGTGATTGCTAGGATGTTGCTAGGTGGATGCTATGGAGTTCTATGTGGTTACTATGGTGTTGCTAGCTTGTTGCTATGGAGTTATAGCCGGTTGATAGGGTGTTGCTAGGCATTTGCTATTGAGTTATAGGCGGTTGCTAGGGTATTGCTAGGGTATTCTAGGTGCTTGCTAGGATGTTGCTAGGTGGTTGCTATGGAGTAATAGGCGGTTGCTAGGGTGTTGCTAGGCAGTTGTTATGGTGTTCCAGGTGGTTGCTAGGGTATTCTAGGTGGTTGCTAGGGTGTTGATAGGTGGATGCTATGGAGTTCTATGTGGTTACTATGGTGTTGCTAGCTTGTTGCTATGGAGTTATAGCCGGTTGCTAGGGTGTTGCTAGGCATTTGCTATTGAGTTATAGGCGGTTGCTAGGGTATTGCTAGGGTATTCTGGGTGGTTGCTAGGATGTTGCTAGGTGGTTGCTATGGAGTTGTAGGCAGTTGCTAGGGTGTTGCTAAGCAGTTTTTATGGTGTTCCATGTGGTTGCTAGGGTGTTGCTAGGTGGTTGCTATGGTGTTCCAGGTGGTTGCTAGGGTGTTGCTAGGTGGTTGCTATGGTGTTCCAGGTGGTTGCTAGGGTGTTGCTAGGTGGTTGCTATGGTGTTGCTAGGTGGTTGCTATGGAGTTACAGCCGGTTGCTAGGGTGTTGCTAGGCATTTGCTATGGTGTTCCAGGTGGTTGCTAGTGTGTTGTTAGGTGGTAGCTATGGAGTTCTAGGTGGTTGCTAGGGTGTTGCTAGGGTATTCTAAGTGGTTGCTAGGATGTTGCTAGGTGGTTGCTATGGAGTTATAGGCGGTTGCTAGGGTGTTGCTAGGCAGTTGTTATGGTGTTCCAGGTGGTTGCTAGGGTATTCTAGGTGGTTGCTAGGGTGTTGATAGGTGGATGCTATGGAGTTCTATGTGGTTACTATGGTGTTGCTAGCTTGTTGCTATGGAGTTATAGCCGGTTGCTAGGGTGTTGCTAGGCATTTGCTATTGAGTTATAGGCGGTTGCTAGGGTATTGCTAGGGTATTCTAGGTGGTTGCTAGGATGTTGCTAGGTGGTTGCTATGGAGTTGTAGGCAGTTGCTAGGGTGTTGCTAAGCAGTTTTTATGGTGTTCCATGTGGTTGCTAGGGTGTTGCTAGGTGGTTGCTATGGTGTTCCAGGTGGTTGCTAGGGTGTTGCTAGGTGGTTGCTATGGTGTTGCTAGGTGGTTGCTATGGAGTTACAGCCGGTTGCTAGGGTGTTGCTAGGCATTTGCTATGGTGTTCCAGGTGGTTGCTAGTGTGTTGTTAGGTGGTAGCTATGGAGTTCTAGGTGGTTGCTAGGGTGTTGCTAGGGTATTCTAAGTGGTTGCTAGGATGTTGCTAGGTGGTTGCTATGGAGTTATAGGCGGTTGCTAGGGTGTTGCTAGGCAGTTGTTATGGTGTTCCAGTTGTTTGCTAGGGTATTATAGGTGGTTGCAAGGGTGTTGCTAGGTAGATGCTATGGAGTTCTAGGTGGTTACTATGGTGTTGCTAGGTGGTTGCCATGGAGTTATAGCCGGTTGCTAGGGTGTTGCTAGGCATTTGCTATGGAGTTATAAGCGGTTGATAGGGTGTTGCTAGCGTATTCTAGGTGCTTGCTAGGATGTTGCTAGGTGGTTGCTATGGAGTTATAGGCGGTTGCTAGGTGGTTGCTATGGAGTTCTAGGCAGTTCTTAGGGTGCTCTAGGTGGTTGCTAGTGTGATGTTAGGTGGTTGCTATGGAGTTCTAGGCGGTTGTTAGGGTGTTGCTAGATGGTTGCTATGGAGCTCAGGGCGGTTGCTAGGCTTTCCTAGGTGGTTGCTAGGGTGTCGCTAGGCACTTGCTATGCAGGTCTAGGTGGTTGCTAGGGTGTTGCTAGGTGGTTGCTATGGAGTAGTAGGCAGTTGCTAGGATGTTGCTAGGGTGTTCTAGGTGGTAGCTAGGGGGTTGCTATGGAGTTCTAGGCGGTTGCTAGGTCTTTACTGAGTCCAATGACATGACCCATAATTCTCTATGACAAACGGTTGAAAAGTTATGAAATATCAAACATCGACCATCAGGAAAGGGGGCTAGGTTAATCTACACCAATGGACAAAGGACTCTCTAACAAGTCCAATGAGGCATCCCACAATTTGTGGGCAATTTTGACCCTTAGAGATGAATGGCAGAATGTTCAAATCTAGAGAGAGACCAGAGTACTGCTGCTAGAAAACAGAGTATTGTGACATCACAAGGGAGAACATTCCACCATTCATTCTCTATGGGAAAAATTCCCCAAAAAAAGTCAAATTTCTCAAAAACCGTCCACCCAAACATTGTAATAGCACACCATTCCCGATCAAGCTGCTCAATTTGACATATTGCACGTGTATGTGGTGCAAAAACTCTGGGAGGAGTAGCGGTCCAAAAAATGGGTGGAATAAATAATAAATAATAACTAGACAATTCCTGCAGAAATTGTGAAGTGTGGTTGCCACCAACGCAAAGTCGACTTTGTGCTGAACGGAGTGAACAGCGGTAGGTAGTTGCTATGATGTCTGAGGCAGTTGCTAGGGTGTTGCTAGGTGGTTCTATGGAGTTCTTAGTGGTTTCATGGAATTCTAGGCGGTCGCTAGGGTGGTGCTAGGTGGTTGCTATGGAGTTTCAGGTAGTTGCTATTGAGCTCCAGGTGGTTGCTAGGACATTGCTAGGTGGTTGCTAGGGTATGCTAAGTGGTTGCTAGGATGTTGCTAGGTGGTTGCTATGGAGTTCTAGGCGGTTGCTAGGGTGTAGCTAGGCAGTTGTTTTGGTGTTCCAGGTGGTTGCTAGGGTGTTGCTAGGTGGTTGCTATGGAGTTATAGCCAGTTGCTAGGGTGTTGCTAGGCATTTGCTATGGAGTTATAGGCGGTTGCTAGGGTGTTGCAAGGCAGTTGTTATGGTGTTTCAGGTGGTTGCTAGGGTGTTGCTAGGTGGTTGCCATGGTATTCCAGGTGGTTGCTAGGGTGTTGCTAGGTGGTTGCTATGGAGTTATAGGAGGTTGCTATGGTGTTGCTAGGTGTTTGCTATGGAGTTATAGCCGGTTGCTAGGGTGTTGATAGGCATTTGCTATGGTGTTCCAGGTGGTTGCTAGTGTGTTGTTAGGTGGTTGTTATGGTGTTCCAGGTGGTTGCTAGGGTGTTGGTAGGTAGATGCTATGGAGTTCTAGGTGGTTACTATGGTGTTGCTAGGTGGTTGCTATGGAGTTATAGCCGGTTGCTAGGTGTTGGTAGGCATTTGCTATGGAGTTATAGGCGGTTGCTAGGGTTTGCTAGGGTATTCTAGGTGGTTGCTAGGATGTTGCTAGGTGGTTGCTATGGAATTATAGGTGGTTGCTAGGTGTTGCTAGGCAGTTGTTATGGTGTTCCAGGTGGTTGCTAGGTGGTTGCTATGTTGTTCCAGGTGGTTGCTAGGGTGTTGCTAGGTGGTTGCTATGGTGTTGCTAGGTGGTTGCTATGGAGTTATAGCCGGTTGCTAAGGTGTTGCTAGGCATTTGCTATGGTGTTCCAGGTGGTTGCTAGTGTGTTGTTAGGTGGTTGTTATGGTGTTCCATGTGGTTGCTAGGGTGTTGCTAAGTGGTTGCTAGGGTATTCTAGGTGGTTGCTAGGGTGTTGCTAGGTGGATGCTATGGAGTTCTAGGTGGTTACTATGGTGTTGCTAGGTGGTTGCTATGGAGTTATAGCCGGTTGCTAGGGTGTTGGTAGGCATTTGCTATGGAGTTATAGGTGGTTGCTAGGGTGTTGCTAGGGTATTCTAGGTGGTTTCTAGGGTGTTGCTAGGTGGTTGCTATGGAATTATAGGTGGTTGCTAGGGTGTTGCTAGGCAGTTGTTATGGTGTTCCAGGTGGTTGCTAGGGTGTTGCTATGGTGTTCCAGGTGCTTGCTAGGGTGATGCTAGGTGGTTGCTATGGTGTTGCTAGGTGGTTGCTATGGAGTTCTAGGTGGTTGCTATGGTGTTGCTAGGTGGTTGCTTTGGAGTTATAGCTGGTTGCTAGGGTGTTGCTAGGCATTTGCTATGGTGTTCCAGGTGGTTGCTAGTGTGTTGTTAGGTGGTTGCTATGGAGTTCCAGCTGGTTGCTAGGCAGTTGTTATGGTGTGGTTGCTAGGGTGTTGCTAGGTGGTTGCTATGGTGTTCCAGGTGGTTGCTAGGGTGTTGCTAGGTGGTTCCTATTGAGTTCTAGGTGGTTGCTATGGTGTTGCTAGGTGGTTGCTATGGAATTTGAGGCAGTTGCTATGGTGTTGCTAGGTGGTTGCTATGGAGTTCTAGGCCGTTGCTAGGGGTGTTGCTAGGTGGTTGCTATGGAGTTCTAGGTGGTTGCTAGGATGTTGCTAGGTGGTTGCTATTGAGTTCTAGGCGGTTGCTATGGTGTTGCTAGGTGGTTGCTATGGAATTCGAGGCAGTTGCTATGGTGTTGCTAGGTGGTTGCTATGGAGTTCTAGGCTGTTGCTAGGGGTGTTGCTAGGTGGTTGCTATGGAGTTCTAGGTGGTTGCTAGGGTGTTGCTAGGTGGTTGTTATGGTGTGGTTGCTAGGGTGTTGCTAGGTGGTTGCTATGGTGTTCCAGGTGGTTGCTAGGTTGTTGCTAGGTGGTTGCTATTGAGTTCTAGGCGGTTGCTATGGTGTTGCTAGGTGGTTGCTATGGAATTCGAGGCGGTTGCTATGGTGTTGCTAGGTGGTTGCTATGGAGTTCTAGGCTGTTGCTAGGGTGTTGCTAGGTGGTTGCTATGGAGTTCTAGGTGGTTGCTAGGTGTTGCTAGGGGTTGCTATGGAGTTCTAGGTGGTTGCTATGGTGTTGCTAGGTGGTTGCTATGGAGTTCTAGGCGGTTGCTAGGTGTTGCTAGTGGTTGCTATTGAGTTCTAGATGTTGCTAGGGTGTTGCTAGGGTATTCAAGTGGTTGCTAGGATGTTGCTAGGTGGTTGCTATGGAGTTCTAGGTGGTTGCTATGGTGTTGCTAGGTGGTTTCTATGGAGTTCTAGGCGTTGCTAGGGTGTTGCTAGGTGGTTGCTATGGAGTTCTAGGTGGTTGCTAGGGTGTTGCTAGGTGGTTGCTATGGGTTCTAGGCGTTGCTAGGTGTTGCTAGTGGTTGCTATGGAGTTCTAGGTGGTTGCCAGGGTGTTGCTAGGGGTTGCTATGGTGTTCTAGGTGGTTGCTATGGTGTTGCTAGGTGGTTGCTATGGCGTTATAGCCGGTTGCTAGGGTGTTGCCAGGCATTTGCTATGGTGTTCCAGGTGGTTGCTAGTGTGTTGTTAGGTGGTTGCTATGGAGTTCAAGGCGGTTGCTGGGGTGTTCTAGGTGGTTGCTAGGGTGTTGCTAGGGGGTTGCTATGGAGTTTTAGGCGGTTGCTAGGTCTTTACTGAGTCCAATGACGCGACCCATAGTTCTTTATGACAAACGGTTCAAAAGTTATGAAATATCAAACATCGGCCAATCAGGAAGGGGGGCAAGGCTGATCTCCACCAATGGACAAAGGACTCTCTACTATGTCCAATGAGGCATTGCACAATTTGTGGGAAATTTTTCCCCATAGAGATGAATGGCAGAATGTTCAAATCTAGAGAGAGACCAGAGTACTGCTGCTAGAAGACAGGGCATTGTGACATCACAAGGGTGAGAAGACAGAGCATTGTGACATCACAAGGGTGAACATTCCGCCATTCATTCCCTATGGGAAAAATTGCCCACAAAAATTCAAATTTTTCAAAAACCGTTTCACACCATTCCCGATCAAGCCGCTCGATTTGACATATTGCACGTGTATGTGGTGCGAAAACTCTGGGAGGAGTAGCGGTCCAAAAAATGGGTGGAAAGAAAGAAATAAAAATAATAATATGTGCAATAATAATAGTGTAGTTGCCCTAAGGCAACCACACTAATAATATGTGCAATAATAATAGTGTAGTTGCCCTAAGGCAACCACACTAATAAATAAATTGTGCAATAATAATAGTGTAGTTGCCCTAAGGCAACCACACTAATAATAATAATATGTGCAATAATAATAGTGTAGTTGCCTAAGGCAACCACACTAATAATAATAAGATATGTGCAATAATAATAGTGTAGTTGCCCTAAGGCAACCACACTAATAATAATAATATGTGCAATAATAATAGTGTAGTTGCCCTAAGGCAACCACACTAATAATAATATGTGCAATAATAATAGTGTAGTTGCCCTAAGGCAACCACACTAATAATATATATGTGCAATAATAATAGTGTAGTTGCCCTAAGGCAACCACACTAATAATATGTGCAATAATAATAGTGTAGTTGCCTGAGGCAACCACACTAATAATATGTGCAATAATAGTAGTGTGCTTGCCTAAGGCAACCACACTAATAATAATAATATGTGCAATAATAGTAGTGTGCTTGCCTAAGGCAACCACACTAATAATAATATGTGCGATAATAGTAGTGTAGTTGCCTGAGGCAACCACACTAATAATATGTGCAATAATAATAGTGTGCTTGCCTAAGGCAACCACACTAACTAGACAATTCCAGCAGAAATTGTGAAGTGTGGTTGCCGCCAACGCAAAGTCGACTTTGTGCTGAATGGAGTGAACAGTGGAAGGTAGTTCCTATGATGTCTGAGGCAGTTGCTAGGGTGTTGCTAAGTGGTTCTATGGAGTTATAGGTGGTTTCATGGAATTCTAGGCGGTCGCTAGGGTGGTGCTAGGTGGTTGCTATGGAGTTTCAGGTGGTTGCTATTGAGTTCCAGGTGGTTGCTAGGGCATTGCTAGGTGGTTGCTAGGGTATTCTAAGTGGTTGCTAGGGTGTTGCTAGGGGGATGCTAGGGTATTCTAAGTGGTTGCTAGGATGTTGCTAGGTGGTTGCAATGGAGTTATAGGCGGTTTCTAGGGTGTTGTTAGGGTATTCTAGGTGGTTGCTAGGATGTTGCTAGGTGGATGCTATGGTGTTCCAGGTGGTTGCTAGGGTGTTGCTAGGTGGTTGCTATGGAGTTATAGGTGGTTGCTAGGGTGTTGCTAGGCAGTTGTTATGGTGTTCCAGGTGGTTGCTAGGGTGTTGCTAGGTGGTTGCTATGGTGTTCCAGGTGGTTGCTAGGGTGTTGCTAGGGGGATGCTAGGGTATTCTAAGTGGTTGCTAGGATGTTGCTAGGTGGTTGCTATGGAGTTATAGGCGGTTTCTAGGGTATTCTTGGTGGTTGCTAGGATGTTGCTAAGTGGTTGCTATGGAGTTATAAGTGGTTGCTAGGGTGTTGCTAAGCAGTTGTTATGGTGTTCCAGGTGGTTGGTAGGGTGTTGCTAAGTGGTTGCTAGGGTATTCTAATTGGTTGCTAGGGTGTTGCTAGTTGGTTGCTATGGAGTTCTAGGTGGTTGCTATGGTGTTGCTAGGTGGTTGCTATGGAGTTATAGCCGGTTGCTAAGGTGTTGCTAGGCATTTGCTATGGAGTTATAGGCGGTTGCTAGGGTATTCTGGGTGGTTGCTAGGGTGTTGCTAGGTGGTTGCTATGGAGTTATAGGTGGTTGCTAGGGTGTTGCTAGGCAGTTGTTTTGGTGTTCCAGGTGGTTGCTAGGGTGTTGCTAGGTGGTTGCTATGGAGTTATAGCCAGTTGCTAGGGTGTTGCTAGGCATTTGCTATGGAGTTATAGGCGGTTGCTAGGGTGTTGCTAGGGTATTCTAGGTGGTTGCTAGGATGTTGCTGGATGGTTGCTATGGTGTTGCAAGGTGGTTGCTATGGGGTTCTAAGTGGTTGCTAGGGTGTTGCTAGGGGGTTGCTAGGGGGTTGCCATGGAGTTCTTGGCGGTTGCTAGGACTTTACTGAGTCCAATGTCGCGACCCATAGTTCTCTATGACAAACGGTTCAAAAGTTATGAAATATCAAACATTGGCCAATCAGGAAGGGGGGCGAGGCTGATCTACACCAATGGACAAGGGACTCTCTACCATGTCCAATGAGGCATTGCACAATTTTTGGGCATTTTTTCCCTATAGAGATGAATGGCAGAATGTTCAAATCTAGAGAGAGACCAGAGTACTGCTGCTAGAAGACAGACCATTGTGACATCACAAGGGTGAGAAGACAGAGCATTGTGACATCACAAGGGTGAACATTCCGCCATTCATTCTCTATGGGAAAAATTGCCCACAAAAATTCAAATTTTTCCAAAACCGTCCACTCAAACTTTCCAAAAAGTAATAGCACACCATTCCCGATCAGGCCACTCGATTTGACATATTGCACGTGTATGTAGCACGAAAACTCCAAAAAATGGGTGGAATAAATAAATAATAATAATAATAATAATATGTGCAATAATAGTAGTGTGCTTGCCTAAGGCAACCACACTAATAAATATGTGCGATAATAATAGTGTGATTGCCTAAGGCAACCACACTAATAATATGTGGGATAATAGTAGTGTGATTGCCTAAGGCAACCACACTAATAATAATAAATAATATGTGCAATAATAATTGTGTGTTTGCCTAAAGTACAGCTTCTAGAAGACAGAGCATTGTGACATCACAAGCGTGAGAAGACAGCATTGTGACATCACAAGGGTGAACATTCTGCCATCCATTCTCTATGGGGAAAAATTGCCCACAAAAATTCAAATTTTTCAAAAACGAATCTTTCCACAAAGTAATAGCACACCATTTCCGATGAAGCCGCTCGATTTGACATATTGCACGTGTATGTGGTGCGAAAACTCTGGGAGGAGTAGCGGTCCAAAAAATGGGTGGAAAGAAATAATAATATGTGAGATAATAGTAGTGTGATTGCCCAAGGCAACCACACTAATAATAATAAATAAATATGTGCAATAATAGTAGTGCGATTGCCTAAGGCAACCACACTAATAATAAATAAATATGTGCAATAATAGTAGTGTGATTGCCTAAGGCAACCACACTAATATGTGCAATAATAATAGTGTGTTTGCCAAAGGCAACCACACAAATAATATGTGCAATAATAGTAGTGTGTTTGCCAAAGGCAACCACACTAATAATAAATATGTGCAATAATAGTAGTGTGCTTGCCAAAGGCAACCACACTAATAAATATGTGCAATAATAGTAGTGTGATTGCCAAGGGCAACCACACTAAATATGTGAGATAGTAGTGTGGTTGCCAAAGGCAGAGTGGTCTGAGATCACAGCCATGCCAGATTCCAGCAGTATGCATTTCCTGTAATAGCATTTTAGACATAAATCTATCTGTGAATAGGTTTTGTATCTATTTGAGAAAAAGTGTAGAAGATAGGTTAAAAAACAATATGAGCATCAAACCTAAGTCAGCTAAAAAGCATTTTAGTACAACTGACGAGTGTATCTGTGAGCCTGCTCCCAGCATGGTCCACCATTCCCTGCTTGACTTAATGGGAATAACACTTCTGCTTCTCATGACTGGTATTGTCCTTCTAATGAATGTGTTGCCGTTCATTTTCGATTAGTTGTTTCATCATGTTTACGCTGTTTTGTTGTTTTCCTTTACAAATGCAGGAAGTAGACCCAGGCAGTTTAGTGTCGAACTCGAGGATGCATATCATTGCGCGACTTCTGATGTGGGGGTACCTGCAGACAATAACATTAGATTGGTCGTAGAAATCATAGACATATATATGTCTATGGTAGAAATAGTGTATGACTACTAGCTAACGAAACCGAAAATGTCTGAGGACGAAAGAGATTTTGTTTTTGATCATGGGATTGTTGTGCCCTAACGATTCGAGCCGGAATACACAGAAGAAGATCTGGCTAATTCGCAGGCTGATCGTGCGAGAGCGAGAGCGAGTCAGGAGCGGGCAGAGATTGAGGAACCACTGGCTATTCCCAGAACAAACAGCAACTGGTGGTAGACATCCTATGTATGATGGATGCTGTGTACTAACAAAATGTGGTTGTGGCGACGTACTATTAACGTCTTCTATTGGTCTCGTAACGTCCGCGTCACGTCTCAATTTACGTAGTATTACCGTAAAAACGTAAGACCAGCGCCCCGTCGCTGTGACGTCGCAAAACAACGTTGTGGATACGTAACATTTACGTCCTTACAACTTTACGTTTGACAATGTAATAGAATAACCTTACCCCGACGTTGTGATTACGTCGCCAGGCAGTCGTCCGTCGTAACGTTATAGATTTACGTCGCTGACACGTTGTTTAAACTTCTTTATTACGTTATTTACCTTTCCACAAAGTTGCGGATTAGTCACTTACTTACTAAACCCTGACCATACATTTTGATTTTTTGTGTTAAAAAAAGGTATATCATGGTGTTGTAATTTTGATCTCCATTCTATCCTACCAATGAAATACCATTGCTTCTGTAATTCATATCTTCAAAATATAAGATACTTTAAGTGCAGCAATAAAAAAATGTACACATATCAAGCCCAAATAGAATAGAAAGCCTTTATTGTCATTGTATAGAATACCATTGAGATCAGGTTCAAGTTACATTTCTAGGTAGGCAATATGTGCAAGCATAATTATGGTACAGAAGATGAGACAAACATACAAAACTAGATACAAAAAAATAAAGGGTGAAGGGTAGTTTCAGGACAGTAATAACCATAGACCAATGATTTCAACATTAATAGTGTTGAGTATTTTTGTCTTTTTCAAGCGGTGAACTACATTTAAGTTAGGATCACCTTGGATCAACTTGGAATACAGTCACTCTTGTCTCAGGCATGTCTTGAGTGGGGAAGGCTGGATCTCGGGTTCTTCACTGGGGCAACAGTCATAATGCCATGTGTGGGAGCTGAAAGGATATTAAATTGGAAGTAAGAATACATTGAGTAACACACACGCAGCAGGCTAAAGTTTTTTTGACAATGACAAACAGTCAATGAGCAAAGAGCTGTTTCCATATAATATCCATAACTAACTTCATTCTGATCTTGTGCTCTAGTTTCAATTTGAGCTGTTGGGCCAAATGTAGAGAACTCTGCAAAAGAAAATCAATTTAAGTCAGTATGTGGTGAAAATACAGAGAAATACTCTTGATTAATATTGATTACACAATGCACTGGCACGAAGCCAAAGCCAATTATTATTATTTTTTTATTTTAAGGCCACGATTACACCAGGTATAGAGTAATAATGCTAGAGGATTTTGACGAAAAAAAGTTGAGTTTTTGTATTTCTAATGGAAATAATGTTTAGCTAAATGCTTTCAAAAGAGCGCAAAAATAGCTTTCAAAAGAGGCGCCAACAATGCTAGCTTGAAAAGGCTTGCTAGCTCCAGTTTGTCAAAACCAAATGTAGACCACACAACTATTTTATATCATATTTATGATGCATATTTTAACCAACATGTTGATATCTCATTAGGACGTGGACAAGGTGAATTACAGCTTTCAAAAGAGCGCCACATACGTTAGCTTTCAAAAGAGCGCCACATACGTTAGCTTTCAAAAGAGGCGCTGGCAACAATGCTAGCTAAAAGGACATGAACAAAGGTGCTTTACGGACAGCCGTTTATACTTGTCGAATTAGCTCAATTGTAAATGGTAAATGGTAAATGGACTGCATTTATATAGCGCTTTTATCCAAAGCGCTTTACAATTGATGCCTCTCATTCGCCAGAGCAGTTAGGGATGAGGTGTCTTGCTCAAGGACACTTCGACACGACCAGGGCGGGGTTTGAACCGACAACCCTCCGACTGCCAGACAATCGGTCTTACCTCCTGAGCTATGTCGCCCAATTGTTAGCTAACTAAACAGGCCATCGCCGAGATCAGCTAGGTAATGTTAGCTGGTCTTACATTACATTTGCACTGGGCTATTAGCATTAAATACTCAAAGTAGCAAATATGTTATCTAACAGAACACTAACTCAAATTAGTCCCAAACAGACGCCAGGTCTGAACAGACGCCATTTCACCTACTAACTTAAAGCATTAGCAACATTAAGCTAGAACTGCAAACATGCATGTTGAAAGTAGGATTTCATCATTACATTGCAAATACTACTAACTGAAAAGGTCTCCAATGCATTCAGTTCTTCTTGTTAGCATTGTTGCATTAATACATTCAGTTAAAAATATAAAGGCATAATGAAACGTTTACCTGCTCTTGAACGCCGTCAAACCCAGATTTTCCCACAGAGAATTTGAAATCACAACGACCTTCTTCCAAGATCACGTCACAGCAACATGCGCATGTGATTGGATATACCGTCTTCTTCTTGTTTTACAGCGCATGTGCACAGCTTATTGGTGAATTACCGCTACCTTCTGCTCCGGAGTGTGTATCAGACAATAGATTCACACTCAAAAATCCCTTCGCCCTAAGCTATATTTTATCCTCCATGCTTTACACCGAGTCCTACTATAAAATCCTACTGCTTATCCATCATATCCTAAATTAAAAAAAAAAAAAAATTTATTATTATTATTATTATTGTTATTATTATTATTATTATTATTATTATTATTATTATTATTATTATTATTAATGGCTTTGTCATATGCCTTCACCCAACATATCTACTGAATATCATGATGATCGTATAAAATATTGATGACTTATGGCCAATTTTGTGCTAAGAGATGCTGTCGGATGACTTAGTTACGTCGCCATGGATATGCCCTGGCCGCTTCCCGTCAAGGCCTTTACTATGTCGTAACACTTAGATGGCATGTCGTAACACTTAGATGGTCCGGGGTGTATGCACAGCTGCAGTGTTTCTGCGCCGCAACTAAAAAAGGCGTCACACTAGTGTTGTCACGATACCAAAATTTTGACTTTGATACTGATACCAGGTTTAGTATTACGATACTCAATACTGAAATGATACTTGAAACTTAAACGATGCTAATTCGATACTCGGTACCTAACGATACTGAAATTACCTTAATAGATCAGAAACGTAATGTCCACAAGGGTTGACCTCATTTTCGAATTCATGGTTTATCAACAACCTGGTTCATTAACAACCTTTAAGTTGAAGCCTCTTCAACATATTAATATGCATAGGCCTATAGTGTGACAACACTGAACAATAGGGAAATATGTTAAATATATTTAAAAAATTAAACAGTTGTAAACTAAATAATCTTTAAAACAGGTCTTTCACCTTTAAATAGATTTAAAAACAGCATATTTTAAGAACAATACAGCATCTATCTATAATAAAATATTTCCAAATTGGAACACCTATTGCTACTGAAGTGAACTGAGTCAAAGCTTGCGCTGTATCAAGGAGCTGAGTGCACAAGCGCAAGTCACCTCACTTGGCAACCTTAGTTGCTACTGCCTTCTAGCAAGATTCTGACAAATTACACTTTTCATCCTCTCAAACAGTAATGCGGGAGACAATTTTCCCTGGCTTTTAAATTTGACTCAAAACTACAGAACGTCGGAATATTCTAATAGCGAACCGTTTCTTTTTTTCTTTTTTTTTTAAGTACCGAGAAAGTGCTGAAGTTTTGGTATACCGTGCAACACTACGTCAGACACATATTCCAATCCATTGCTCAGCTTAGCAGAGAATGCACATTTCAGAGCGCCACAGAGACAGATAGAATAATGACACATAAATACACATTTCAAATAATAAATACGACATTGAGAAAAAACGAAAAAAAGACGTAATATCAACGCGTGCTGTGCGCAAAGTAGACTACCGTTTTATTTATTTAGACATTGGCAGATAAGAAAACATTTGGTTACGCTGACCTATAATGTGAAAAATTGCAAGCAATAGTTAAGACGAGTGCATTAAGTCACCTACGAAACAGCTACCTAGTTACAACACTAAGCTTACAGTCAATTTAGAGATTAAATTGAGAATACGATTACTCTCAGCATAATGACGGATTCAAAGACGAAACGAACTCACCCGATATGGTCTTCAAATGGATCCATGCCAAAGAAAAGTAATGATTCATCTTCTCAAAGCTTTTACTAACAAACTTTTAATAGCAAAACATGAAAGACCAACTCGCCATCCATGCTACCTATGCGCAGAGTACCGTATTATTTATTCAGACATTGGCAGAGTACAGCATAAATTGCGTCTTTTGTTTATATTCAATATTAGTAATTGCAACGAGAAACTGCAGCTGTAGATACAAGATAGTTTATATAGTATGGTAGCAACGGAACGAAGCGGACTACATATGTATTACCGTCAGTGTTTTATTATACCAGCGTGTTTTGGCGCGTTTACACAGAACTCAAATACTATCAATAAAATGGTTTAGCTATTTCTCAGCATAACGACAGACTAAACGAACTCACCAGATATTGTCTTCAAAAGGACCCACACCAAAGAAAAGTAATTATTCATCCTGTCAGAAAGCTTGTAGTAACACACTTTTTTCTTCCATTGCTTCCCCGACGTTCAGACGCTCCCCTCACTGATAAAAACTGGACCCTACGGTGTCAGATTACTTGCGTCGCCATGGATGTCGCTTGCCGTAAAGAAGCTTACTAGATGTCGTAGCACTTTTAGTTTTGTGTTGATCTGACTTACGGTGTGGGAGTTATGACCTTTTAAACATGACCCTTTGTTATAGCGCCACCATCTGGCCGACATAGGTGATTTTTAGTGCCTGAGTAGTGGGGGGCCATAGGAACCCACCTACCAAATTTGGTTAGTCTACAACTTATGGTTGCTGAGCCTCAGACATTTTAGCAGAGAAAGCTTCCACGCCCCAAGGAAAAAGTTAAAATGGCGGGCAAACAATATGGCAAACAATATGGTGCCAATGGTAAAGTTGTAGAGCACGTTCAGATGCATAGGTCGATGAAGTTTTGTGTTGATCTAACTTATGGTGTGGGAGTTATGGTCTTTTACGCAAAACCCTTTGTTATAGCGCCACCATCTGGCCGACATAGGTGATTTTTGGTGCCTGAGTAGTGGGGAGCCATAGGAACCCACCTCCCAAATTTGGTTGCTCTAGGACTTATGGTTGCTGAGCCTCAGACACTTTTAGCGGAGAAAAATAATAATAATAATAATAATTAATAATAATAATAATAATAATAATAATAATAATAATAATAATAATAATAATCCGAACAGATACAATAGGGTTCCACCAGCTTCGCTGCTTGGACCCCTAATAATAAACCCTGCATTAGATATAACGTGTTAACGGTCCAAGCGTAAACGCGCAGACAGATAGACAGATAGATATTTTACTGTAAGCCAATAAGTCATTTACAAACGATCTGACAACCTACCAGTAACGTTTCAAATTAAGTAAGGATGAGGACTGTGATATAACGTAATTGTTACGTTATTAAATTACATCGTATTTACGTAATTCTATAACGTTACTGCAACGTTGCAGAACAGTCCCCATGAGGACTGGTTATTTTGCGACCATAGAGCAATGTCACAACGTCACCTGTTGGTAATGTTGCAACTTACCCAATTACGACCAAAGTGTAACGTTGTCATTACGTAGTGTGTTTGTACTTATTCAACACTTAATGTTAGATAGTTACAAGTACCTTATTTATTTATTTATTTATTTATTTATTTTTCCTCTTCGGTTTCTGCTGCTAGTTGTCCGGAGCCACCCGTGCATTTTTAAGTTGTGGTCTTGGTGCTAGTGATGGGCAAAACAGTTCTCTTTAGTGTACTGAATCAGTAGAATCAGTTCACTAAAAAGATTTGTTCAAAAGATTCATTCACCGAATCAGTAGCGTAACTGGGGGGGGGGGGGGTTAGTAGCCTACCGAAAATGAAAACAGGCGGACCGCAGTTCATATATTAGCACATTCTTTTATTTTAATTGAATGTAGTTTTCCAGTTTAAAAAGTAGGCTATAGACAAAGCATTTTCCCACAGAATATTGTGGCGGTTTCGCGAAGAAGCAGAGACGGAGACTGGCTTGGCTGTTTTCGAATCGCTCCCGGGGAGCTTCGCTTTATTTGTGACATCTCTTCAAAACGGTAATTCGTAGACTGTACATCATAGCTGGGCGAAGCCTGCTTTTGTCAAACCCCGTTCGCCGTGATTGGCTGCCCCGGCGCAACGGGACTAACCAATCACACAGCCTTAACGTCACATCACACAAAGGTCGGATAATTTACATACAGCGGGAAACAGCAGCACGAGACACGCAAAACAGAGACAGGCAGGGAATACAACAACAGTATTGGCTAATTGACTAATGACAGAAACATGACGGTGCAAATCATAAACCCGAGGGCTGCTAGCGCTACGGAAGCGATTCCTAGCAGGCTACACACATTCAAAATAACGAGTATTTACACGATCACGGAGCGGGACAAGTTAACCGCTAACAAGCTAACAATTATTTAGTTACACACAGGCAAGATCGCCACAATATTTAATAGCCAATGAACCAAGCACTTTCTTTCCCTATTTTTAATACAATTTTGTTTTCGTTTCGATTTTATTCTAAACAATTTAGTTTGAAAGAACGTGTTTGATATGGCCATTTTATTTTACTAAATTTCCCAAAATGTGTTGTTTTAGCCCAAGATGCTGATTTCTTTCCCGTGACTTGTTCTAACGGCTTCTTGAAAAAGAAAGTGCTGAAATACGTTGGCTAAGTAGCCTAGATCATTTTCTCATAAAATGTAGTCGATAAAATAGTAGCCTTGGCTAGCCTGCTTTCAGACATGTTTTTTAAAAAGGGCTTGTTATTTCATTGAAAATAAACAGCACACTTGACAGTTCGATTATTATCCATTTATTATCCATATTTCCATACCCACTTTCCTCACCAGAGACTCCTCATTCGCTACAGGAACGAACTATTGTTGTGTCGTTCGCGAACGATTCGGGAAAGTGTACTGTACTGTTGTGTCGTTCGCGAACGATTCGGGCAAAAGTGCTGTTGTGTCATTCGCGAACAATCTTGTGAAATAGGCCTATACGTTCACTGGCAATGCTTCGACAATGCGGATAACATCGGACATGGTGAACTTTGGCAGAGCTATTAGGGACTGTGAGAACACGTCGCTGTTTAGGCTCAATTTTTCGCTGTCAGAAATGGACTTGCGCCCGTAGCAACGGTAACCGGAAACAAAGTATCCCTACATCCGGTTTTGGTCGCCATCTTGTGAAATAGGCCTATGGCTATGTTGTCGATTTGGAGCCAAAACCATAGAGTTAAATGGGTCTGTGATTTTTACAATGTGATTGACAGTCCGGTGCAGCCAAGCGGCCAAAACCAGACCTCGTTTTTGAAGCTCATTTCCTGGTCATGTTGTTCCTGGTCTGCTCGTAGCGCCACTACGGTTGGCTCCAGTATAGGTGTTTTCATATCCGGTTTCCATGTAAGTCTATGGTACAAATACGGTCAAAATACAAAGTCAATCATTTTTTCTCATGAGACCAAATAGTCGCAATATGTGTATTTTATTTGTCTTATGACTGTCCACGGGTCGATTTCATGATTTATTGTGTCATTTGGGCACTGTTATAATATTTGTTGTGGACCAATGAGGTACAGTTTGCATCACTTCCTGATTACTGCAGAGGACTAAGCTACAGTAGGGGCTACAGTCTATGGTCACTGGGGTGGGAGGTGGCACCTCTTGGCCTTGACATTGCGGCTCCGACCACGGTCCACCTGTGCGAAGTCAGAAAATGCAGGCATCCCATTTTGTAGTGATTTCATTATGGCGTGTGCTATTTACAGCTGCACTAGACGACCATAAAATAATCCTCCTCTGAAGTTTTTTGGTAGCCGAGTCATTTTTACTATTTCCTTTAGCCTGTTTAACCAAATAATTAGTTGGCAGAAAGCGTAACCAGCTTTCCATATTTGGTAGTCCAGTAGCCTATGCTAAAACAGTTCGCAACTTTGGCTACCAAGCCATTTGACTAGCTAGCTAACCCTAACCGGCAAATATTCAATCTGTCAAACGGCTTGTCAGTCGTGTACATTCCGTAAATGTCTACCTGGGCCATGCTTCACGCATGTGACAAAGCTACTATAATCCCGATTTTGGGATAAACACTGCAAAATTTTCATTTTCATGAAGTGAATTAAGAGTCTTTTAAGGTTTATTTTCTGGATAACATACAGCACACGATGAAATCACGTGTCCATATTTTTTACAGTCTCTGGTTTTAGAGACCCACGGAGAATGAATGGGTGACGTCACAGTAGCTTTGTCCATATTTTTCTAAGTAATTTACGAGGTCTAATGGCTGTTTTCTGCCCTCCGGTATCCCCTCTTTCTCAACCTCGCTCTCCCTCTTGGGCTGTCTCCTGCTCTGTGTGCGATATGTTTAGTTACTCTATCTCCGCTGTTAACGATAGCTTTACCTATGATAAGTGTAGGTTAAATGCTTGGCTGACGGAGAAGATTGCTGAATTGGAATCGCATCCGTACCTTACATGAAATTTGAGATAGTGAGAAGTTTATAGAATCCTTCTCGGTTCCGGATGCACCAGCAGTTAGCACCCCGGCTGAGCCTTTGCAGCAAGGCGGGTGGATTACAGTTCGGGAACGTGGTCGAAAATTTAAGCCAAACTCGGCTAAAAACTGGATTAATTAATTATTAATATCAGATCACTAGCCCCTAAGGCAACTCTTGCAAATGAATTAATTACTGATCACCGAATTGAAATATTATGTGTAACTGAAACTTGGCTTAAAACTGATGAATATATTGCCTTAAATGAATCCACCCCTCCTGGCTACAGCTATACTCGGGTCGTGGCGGTGGTGGTGCTGCTGTATATAATTCTAATCTTTTTGCTACTTTGAAATCCGGCTTCAAATGTAACTTTTTTTAAGTGCTTGTTCTCAGTTTTGCACATCCGGACAAAAAAGCCATCATTTTTATCCTTGCAATTGTATACAGGACACCAGGGCTTTTTACTTAGTTTGCTGATTTCCTTTCCAGCCTGGTTGTTAATTCAGATAAAGTAGTAACTGTAGGGGACTTCAGTATTCACATGGATAGTGAAGGCGATCCTCTCAGATCAGCGTTCTGTCTATCATTGAATCTATTGGCTTCGATCAACTTATGCATCAGTCCACACATTCTCATAACCATACTCTTGATCTGGTCTTAATTTATGATACAGAAATAGCAAATATAGCAGTTATGCCTAAAAACCCTGTGCTATCAGACTATTATTCAATTACTTTCCACCTTTCACAAGTCTGTCATGTGTCACCAGATCCTTCATTCTACCTTAGCCATAAGCTTTCCTCCAGGACTGCAAATGCTTTTATTAATGAGCTCCCAGGCTCATTTGTGCACTGTGGGGATTTTCTTGGCTCCCGCCCAAACACATACAAAAATGCAAGCATTAGCTCAGTTGATCAGCTGACAGACAACATAAATTACATACTTTCCAGAACCCTAGATACTTTCGCACCTCTTAAGAAGAGGAAAGTCCGCTATAAGATATTAGCACCCTGGTACAGTGACCATCCTCGTGCTCTCAAACAAGCTTCACGCCAACTTGAGCGCAAATGGTGTTCTGCTAAATTGCAGGTATTCCTCCAGGACTGGAAAGGCAGTCTACTAACTTATAAACATGCCCTCTCCACAGCACGTTCCTCATACTTCTCTACTTTAATAGATGAAAATAGAAACAATCCTAGGCACCTGTTTAACACTGTTGCCAGACTGACCAAGAATCAAGTTGATCCATGTGTCTCAATATCATTTAGTAGCAATGACTTTATGAATTTCTTTGATGACAAAATTATAAAAATCAGGGACAAGTTTCAAAGTTCTCCTACCACCCCTCATATAGGGCCTGCCCTTCCATCCGCTCAACGCATGGATGCAGAATCTTCAAAAGAATCTTCAGAAAGACGGGTTGCCTATCTGAACTCTTTTGCTCCAATAGATCTCATATTCCTCAAAATCTTCTACTTGTCTTCTAGACCCTATCCCTACGAACCTTTTCAAGGAGCTACTACCAGTGATTGGAACACCAGTGTTAGATATTGTCAATGCGTCTTTAACATCTGGACACATACCACAGACTCTTAAACTTCATCAGACCCCTTCTTTGTGAGGGAGTGGGAGTTTTGGGAGACCAACTGCGACTGAACAGGGGGTTCTTTAAGCTATTAACCAGAAGTAAAATAGCCACAAATTCTCAAGAGACAAGGGAAAGGAAAACAATACTCCTTAGGGAGAGTATCCCAAAGAAAAGCTCTACACAACCCACGTACTGGGTAAAAAAAAAAACTAAAGCTTAAGGAGTATGAAAATAAAATAAAACTGCCGGAGCAGAAAATGGGGCAACTCAAAGAAAACAGACCTCGAACCGAGGCTGAAAAAGTAAAACCCTAAAGAAAGAATACTGAGCTTAGATTGTGGCACTAACTTGTTGCCAACAATCTAAAAAAGCTAAAGACTGTTGTGCTAATTTTATAGCCACAACAATCCAATATCGCAACTCAATCCTATACCTTTACCTTTACCTCGCTTGACAGAATACCGGCTCTCGTGCAACATAAGTGACACTGAAGCAAAGCTTATCGGCTTGCTCAGGGTTTAAATAGAACGCCAACAGGTGCAAATTGTAAAAAGAAATTTGCACGTGCATAATTTAATCAACTCAATGGCTGTAATAACTGAAGAAAAGGCGCATGAAAAAACCAATGGCCGTAATAACTGAAGAAAAGGCGCAGGTAGGAAAAGAAATGGTGGTATCAGCCAAAACCATGACATTCTTAAGAAGCCAGACTTGGATGTGAATGATCTGTCTAACTACAGACCTATCTCAAACCTCCCGTTCCTTTCTAAAATATTAGAAAAGGCCATTTCAAAACAACTTGGTTCATTTTTGCACTCCAAACATATATTGGAAGTTTTTCAATCTGGTTTTAGACCCTCTCACAGCACTGAAACAGCCCTGGTCAAAGTACTCAATGACCTACTCCTCGCTTCTGACAATGGCTGCATCTCTGTACTTGTGCTTTTAGACTTAAGTGCTGCATTTGACACTGTTGATCACCTCATCCTTCTGGATAGACTTGAAAATCTGGCAGGCACTCTCTTGGTTCAGCTCATACCTATCAGACCGATATCAATTTGTGCATTTTAATAATGATTCCTCTTATCAATCCAGGGTTAGATATGGAGTACCACAAGTATCTGTGCTTGGGCCTTTGCTCTTCTCTCTTTATATGCTCCCCCTGGGACAAGTTGTTTGCAAACATGGCATTCATTTCCACTGCTATGCAGATGACACCCAGTTGTATCTATCAGTTAAACCTGATGAAGTTGTCCAACTGTCAAAGATCAAGTGTTGTGCAACACTGTTCACACTTCACAAGAGCAAGCTCAAAGTTCAGTTCACACAGATTAAAATGAACTAGTTCACGTTCATAGTTCACAATTTTGAATTTTGAACTAAGTTCACAGTCCCAAAAATGAACTAGTTCACGTTAATTTCTTCCTTTTTTCAAATTCTATTCTATTCTTTTTCTATTCTCCTACCCAACCACCCCGAGCCCCCAATCATTACCACTGCCCACTTCCCAAACGAAATGAATTACTGTATACTACTATAGAATCAAGATTACTTTTAAAAGCCAAGAAAAAACAATGTGAGTATATGACCACTTAAACAATATGTCATATTATGCAGAAAGTGGAAAGAAAAGAGGTGCAGTAAAGGTATAGGCCTACTGTAGCAATGGAAATTTAATTTAGCCTGCATGAACCAAATTATGCAGAAGTTCAAAAACATAAAATAGATTCATATGCTTCCAAGCGAGCTGGTACAGGCTCCGGTACAGGCTCCACCACTGGCTTCATTACAGTCGCTAGCTGAAAGATGTGTTATGATCAATCCTATAGTGGGACTTTTGCCGTTTATTGGAAGTGCAGCAGAAATTTTCTGTGCCGTTGACCGTAATCGAATGCTTTAATTTTTATCGTTCGACTGATCAAGTACCGTTAAAAATTATATGGGTTAGTGCTATTGGCTTATGCTAACTATATCATATAATCCTCATACGGGGATCAGTAAAGGCTAACAGGTGGACAAACTATGTTTTCTATGAGAAATGTTATATGTCTATGCTGCTTATGGCACCCATCGAGGATTTACGGCAACCGGCATGCCAGCATGGCTAGTGAAACCGGCTCAAATTTTAGCAACGCAGCTACAAGTACTGCTGAAGCCAATTCATATGAATATTTGAAAGACTTTTATGAACAAATGTATATATGTCTATGGTAAGCAGTGTGTGAGCATCGTTAACTCTCGCGAGAGCATAGTTAACTCTCGTGACAGTTAACGACGCTCACGTTCATTAGTTGCAAAAGGATACGTTCAGTTCACCGTTCACCGTTCACCAGAAATATGAGCACATCCAATGCTCTTTTAGTGCGTTCACGCACAACACTGAAGATCAAAACCTGTCTTATAGACATAAAGGAATGGATAACCCAAAATTTTATTTAGCTAAACTCCGATAAGACCGAGATAATGGTAGTGTGGCCCAAGTCCCTGAGATGCAAACTGTCTGACTATATGCTTAACATTGATGGAATCTCCATTACCTCAAGTGCTGTAATCAAAGATCTTGGTGTTACCTTTGATCCAGATCTTGCATTTGATATACATATTAAAAACATCTCTAGGGTGGCTTTTTATCACTTGAGAAATATCTCAAAAATTCGGAAAATACTGTCCTTACATGATGCAGAAAAGCTAGTTCATGCTTTTGTTACTTCAAGATTAGATTACTGCAATGCTCTTTTGTCTGGATGTGCAAATTCCTCTCTGAAAGGGCTCCAGCTAATTCAAAATGCAGCAGCTCGTATTCTCACTAGAACAAGGAGACTCGAGCACATCAGCCCAGTGTTAGCATTACTTCATTGGTTGCCAGTTAAATTCCGAATAGACTATAAGATACTACTTCTTACCTTTAAAGCCTTACATTGGCTTGCCCCTTTGTACTTAAATGATTTACTTTTTTAATATTCCCTCACGCTCCGTTCGCTGGATGCAGGCCTCCTTGTTATTCCTAGAATAGCTAAAAGTACCATAGGTGGTAGAGCCTTCTCCTATCGTGCTCCCCTCCTGTGGAACAAGTTGCCTGCTCATGTTCGGGGCGCAGACACTATCACCTTTTTTTAAAGCTAGGCTCAAAACATATCTTTTTAGTCTCTCCTATATTTGAGAGGCAGGAGTGGGTGGTAGTGCTGTGTTAAGCTGAACCGGTCATGGTCTGGTGATGACTGTCTTAAGCCTGCCCTCATAGCTGCATTGGCCCCTGCCTCTGTTTTCCTTAGCTATGCTGCCATAGCCTTATTCTGCCGGGGTTTTCCTTATCTCAGGCAGGCACCTCTGTCTCTTCTGCTCTGCTTGCTAATTTACCATTCGAATACCCTAACAATGTTTTTTTTTTTTCTCTCGTTTTCCTTGGCTCTGGGCACCTGCCCGGAGCTCTAGCCCAAGTTTGCTGAGCACCCCCCCCCCCCCCCTTCGGCCCGGAGCTCTAGCCCTAGACCAGCTGGGCACCCCCGCCTCCTGCCACTGTTGATTTTCCATAACAAACTGGGTTCCCCCTCTAAGTCCGGTTCTGCTCAAGATTTCTTCCTGCTATCAGTCAGGGAGTTTTTCCTTGCCAGTGTTGCCCTAGTAAGCCTAGGGCTCTTTGGGGGCCGGTTCTCTGTAAAGCTGCTTTGTGACAAAGCTCCTTTGTTAAAAGCGCTATACATATAAAAATTGATTGATTGATTGATTGATTGATAATGCCATAAAAGTATTTGCCCCATACTTATTTCCTCTATTATTGCATATTTTTCACAATGAATGGTTTCAGATCTTTAGACAAAATGATATATTAGACAAAGGGAACCTGAGTAAACATAAAATACATTTCTTAAAGTATTATTTCATTTATTTAATGAAAATAAATGCATGACAAATATGCAATAACAATGTTGTTAAGATGGTTAAGACTTGAGACTTATGACTTGCATAAGAGTAACTTGGTCACAGCTCTGTCTTAATATACAGAAGACCACAGAACTATTGTTCCATTTAAGAAGGAAAAGACAGCTTCTTAATTCTAATGTCATCCGGTATAAGGTAATTGGTACCGTTGACAACTATAAACAGTTAGGCATGACCTTGGACAGCACACTTAACTGGAGAGAGAACTCAATGTGTGTTTACATGAAACTACAAATCAAACTGTAGTTCTTAAAGAAATTAAGATCTTTCAACAGTTGTAATAAGATGCTGCTTGTATTTTATAACAGTGTGTTGGCAAGAGTCTGGAACTATGCTCTGGTTTGTTGGTATCACAGGGAACAGCCAGTGCAAAGCAAAATATGGGAGGCAGGGATAAAAAAAAAGTCCAAGAGTCCTTACTGCTTGACTCAACAAAAATAAAACAATAACCATGGAAAAAAATACAAGATATGAAAACTAGAGAGTAGACATTGCAAACGGAACATTCTCAGGCAAACAAAGATAAGGCAAGACAAACACAAAAAGACAGGGCAAGAAACGCAAGGGGTATAAATACTATGACTAACAGGTGAGACAAATATTGGTAACAAGACATACACGTGCAGCAACCAAAAACAGAAATACAAGAACAAGAACTAAACATTGAGGGGGAAACAATGAGACAGTAACACTATGAATGGACTACTGTTATGGGAACAAATCAAAAGAGGATGAAAACAGGCTAAACAAACTCTTAGGAGGGCAGGTGCTGTTATGGGATGCCCTCTTTAATCACAGCAAAAAAATGTATAATAAGAGAATGATGGCTAAAACACTTACTATTCTGGAAAATATCTCTCATCAGTGCTGTGTAGAAGCATTTCAATATGTTCACTCTTACAAAAATGTCAACTGAGAGGCCTAAAAGATTGCTTGTTCCCACGGTGATGAGACTCAGGAATAAGCAAAATAAGCAACACACGGCAAAGTGGAACTCTACTTACGATGGATAGGTTATCTATCTGTTATCTCCTCTACTAGAAGAATCTGCTGAAAGTAATAACTCTTTCCATTCACCTGGATCTCGAGACAAAGACCTGCTGTCTTCCTCTGATGAAAGTGTCGAGTCTTGCTATTCTCTGGCATGGCCACCTAAGTTTGAAATAGCTAGTTTTTTTATGATGTGGGGCTCATTCTTGAGGTAGGAAACAAAAACAAGGACTAGAAGTTGTTACCCACTGCCCTGCGGTCCAAGACTCATTGAGAAATGCCTGCTCAATTTTGTGAATCTCAGGTATGCCCCAGTTCTTCATCCATGCTACGCCGTGGCAATGATATTTAGGTCATTAATGTAAGCCATAGTCACTGAAGGACATACTGCATATTGCTGTATTTTATATTGCAACATGAAGGTCAGATTAATGTTCTAATGAGGGGCACTTGCACAATGCAATTACTCTTTAGCCATGATTGTTGCAATTTAGTGTCACATGTCACAATGTCACATGTTCAGTTTTTATCATCTTTGTTTTAGATCAAGGAGTTCAGAAGGATAACAATTAATCTGGAGTGAACTCTTATGTCAAAACTGAACTGTTGCACTCCAAAAACTCTAGGACCCTTTTAGGACAAAGGCCAGGGTTATTATAAATAACCTATAAATTATTTTACAATGCCAATGTTTTAGTGACAATAGTTTCTTGTTTTGAACATGTGGGGTGGGAAAACAAGCTTGGGGGGTCCTCACTTTCTTTGTATTTTGGAAATCCATGACACAATAAAGTCAGTATAGTTGTCACCGCAAGAATCCAGTGAACAAAACCCCTAGTCATTTAGTCCCAAAAATGCACTCGTCTAAACGAGTCATCATTTAAGTCTAAACAGAATACATTTGGAAGTCTTGGAAGAAATCACTCATCCGAGTGAATATTTCTGAGGAGGACAGTGAAAACGGCTTTCAGTTTAGAGAGTATGTTCAATGAAGGACTTGATCCCATTTTATATGGGTGGGCATTAAAATACAATACATTCTCAAAATGTATTTTTTAATTATTCAGTACTTATAAATAAGGAGTAGGCATACTGAATAATGATTAAAAATATTTTAGAGTATTGAGAATTTAGAATGATATGTTGTTGGGGTGGAGTATTTGACGTAAACTTCAAATATTGGACCTCAGTAAATCCATTAGCAGGGTTCCTACACAATATGGAAAAGTATGGAATTTGATTTTAGTAATTTCCATGTCTGGATTAGTATGGAAAAAAGAAAAGAAAATATTTGTGTTTCCAGACTATTGCCCTTATTTTGTTTTCTAAAATATTAAATTTCTAAAAATAAATTGATCATACAAGCAGTGTTTTTCACGGCGTTTGGAGCAGGCAGCCAAATGTCTACCACTGTGTGAGAGAGCGTGGGCCAGAGGGAGCTTGATGTCGTCGAAAGCAAGGCAAGAAGTATGGCGTGCGACAACGCACACTCCCACGCAGAGCTGCCTCTACGCCTGTACGTCACAGCCTGCAAAACAGCTCTGCCCCAAGTGCCTTATAACTGTACCAAATCCGGACATCCGCGACCAAATTAGTTTGAAAGAAAATGCGGCAATATCTTTGAATTGCATACACAGCATCACAAATAACCAAATATTAAGCTTGTCTGAACATTTATGAGATATGCAGTGATGTAGTTATCAGGAAAGTAAACTGACTATCTTTTCTGCGTAAGGAAACCATACCTTTATGGCTGCATTCATTATCGTTTCCGTGGACACATTGAATAAACAAGGCCGTGCCGTGAAAATTAAATTATTTAACTTTTTTCAACTCATTTTCAGTTCTTATTTATAAAAGAGACTAAAAGAATATGTGGCGAACAATAATATAATATTATTTATTCAATATGTTAAGGGAAAATAATATGAGTATAGGTAGCACCAGTTAGTTTACTTCCTCTTTGGGCAGAGATGTTTGACAGTGGAATGTCGTCCAACTTTCTGCGTAGGTGTGTGGATTGAACGGCCACAATGGGTAAATGCAAGTTTTCCGAGGGCTGGCTTGACAATCCCAAATATAAAGCCTGGTTGGCTAAGGATTCCAAATGGGAAAAGAAAGATAGATGCAAACTTTATGTAAAATCGTTCGACATCTCCAACATGGGGGAGACGACAATTGTAAGCCATATGCAAGGGCAAAAGCACTGATAAGCCCATGCTACCTTTCGTGGCAGACAATCTTTTCACCACACTGAAGTACCTTCTCCAGAGATATGTCACAGGTGATACACTTAAGAGGGTGAAGATTCCAGTGAAGCTCTTCTCAGAAGACTTCAAAAATTGTGCAAATCACAAAGATGCCTCCCTTATCAACATGTTGCAGACAAACTACTTTCAGAGTTGAAGGTGAGGAAGAAGGTTTCTGTCCTCACGGTTAGAAAAGAGAACAAGGAGTTCCTTGTCACAGCTGTGACAAAGCTGCTGGAGAAATGCCCCCTGAGGTACACACTGGTGAGAAACTTGGCATGGCTGGATCCACAGAAGATAAAAGAGAAGCCAGACCTTTGTGAGAAACAACTGAGGCTGTACCTGCAGATCATTTCCAGTGCTGGACAGATCAGAGAGAACAAGTGTGATACAATCCTCAACCAGTTTAGGGACTTCGCTGTGACCTGCAAAACGAGTGAGGATGCCTCACAGTGGCTCACTGGTGCCCACTCCAGACACCTTCTTCCATGGACAGCTGGCCAAAAAGCATCCATTCAAAGATCTGTAGGAAATCGTCCAAAAGTTTCTCCTGCTGTCCCATGGCTAAGAGGAAGAGTGGAAAGAGGGTTCTCTGTTAATAAGAACATAACTGTCGCAAACATGAAGGAGAGAACCTTGATTGCCCAGCGGGTAATAGTAAACCACCTGCACCATGTGGGTGGGGTAGCTAATGTAGGGATGACCAAAGAACTACTACAGTCTAGGGTTTGGTCGGTTTCCAGCTTAAACCGTTTTGATTTTATGCGAACCGACTGAACCGGCATTTGTCATTATGAGACGTAGCCTACTGGCAAATTAAAAAGTAGCCTACATCAGCAACCTGTGCCGACGCCTCTAAATCAAACTTGTATTGCATTAGTAGTAAACAATATGACAACGTGATTAACATAATATTGTTTGTTTATAAATGGAGCCACTAGTGTCTGAGTGCAAAAAAAAAAAAAAAAAGAGATTGACAGGCCATGCGCAATTTAGTGCCGAGGCCAGCAACAAGGAGATCCAATTTCATTATACAACGGCTTGGCTGAATACTCGATTCTGATTGGTCCAAGGGTGGGCATTATTTCTCAGTTCTAAAATCAATGTGCTACAAAATCCAGCATTCTAAAGCAGTTTAAACAGCAACTTTCGCATTTGAGTTGTTGTTACATCCCCTCCCGTTTTCAAGTCCCGTCCAGTTTCACAATTGACGGCAACGCTGAATCACATTTCTAGTTACTGTTGCTAGCTTTACAAATTGGAATTGTCCCTTATTTGGATAGTAGAATAGGTGTTACGCATTTTCATCCGTATGTTTGTGAAAAATTGCGTTTGTAGTGAGTGACGCTGTGTGCCAGGGAGGGTGGAGTGAGTGATTGCACCTGACATGATGGAAGTAAGTGACTGCACCTGTGGGGGAGAGTGTTTTAGAGGAACAGAGGAGTGAAAGGAGCAGAGTGAGCGGGTGTTTGGAGTTCTGGAGTGCGTAGCTTGGTGAATGTTACGGGGCGGAAGCCCAGCCGAGCTAGTCGTATTTCTGCACTCATTGACGGAGGGTGGTTGCCGTTCGAATGCCGTTTAGGGCTGCCGACGGCAAAGATAGATAGCGGGTTGTAGGGCGAGGTTCCTGTGTGAGGCAGGGCTGAGGTAATGGTCGTGGGAATATAGGAGTGATTTTGTCCGCTCTCCAGCCTGTTGACGAGGCTCTCCTGCTGCGAGGGGACCAGCGCCGAAGCCCAGACCCCGGGGGATGGTCTCGAACCCCGGGAAAGTTAAGTGATTTTAAAGACGTATTCATTTGGAGTGTTTGTCTTTGTGTAGGTCGCGTGAGGTTTATGTTAAATGTTATTGATTTTAAAAGAGCAGCTGAGAGCCGTAGTAGCTACCGGGGTAGGGAAAGCAGCTGAGTGAGCTAGCCAGATCCTCAAGTGCCACCACATGTGTGCCCTGATAGCATGTGTAACTTTGCTGTGGGAAGTGATTTCGCTTGCGGTGCAATATCATGTGTTGTGCCCGGAAGGGTTATAATTCTGGTGTGAGTTGCAGTGCAGTGTTAAGTTGCAGTGCCCTAAGGGGGTGTAATTTCTGTGTGGGGTGGTCTAGATTGGCGAGTGCCCATACACCTGTTTTTGGCCCATGTGGGTGGCTCTGGAGGGGAGTATAAGACTCTGTCTGTGTCCGATATACCTGTGTGCAAGGCTGGTTGCTGCTGAATTTGTAACAATAAAGCTCATGATTTTCTGTTACCCTTGGGTTTCCTCCTCCTTTGTTTGTGTGCACAGTAGATTCTGTGTGTGGGCTCTCTACATTCTCGCATATGAGACAAGGTTTATTACACGTTTATAGTAACCGTTGTTTTGAATACAATTCATTAGTTGGCTAGCTAGCTAGCTAGCCGGGATAACAAGCATGCCGTGAGACCATTCTGACCTAAAACCAAGAATTTTAATATTGGCTAGGTGACAAGTGACAGCGAACCTATCATAAAGCTAGCTGGCATTCAAAACTCTTTCAGAGGGTCTTAGACGTTATATATACACTGCGCGACCACACCATTTAATAAGCAAGGCAGTGCTAGGGAGATTAATTTGATTGACTTATGGTTTCATGCAGTTTTATTAAATAATGTAATGACAAAAATGACCAAAATTGGTGCTAATTGTATGGTATAAAATGAGAAGGAACTATTTTTTCTTGATAGCATCATTGTTTTCATAGAATACGAGGTTTTTGCTTCACGTGACCTTCACGTATTTAAATTTTGAATTGTTATCCTCCAGTGGTCCCTGCAGACACTCAAATGGCACAGTTAAGTGACTAATTCTAGAATTTAGTGACTAATTGTCACATTTTAAAAAACAATTATAACAAACTGTCTATCCAATAAAGATCTTCATATGGACATGTTTTCACCAAACATTGTCAATCAATGAGAGAAGAGATTGTTAAACAACTGAACATGATCAAACTGTACTGTAATTACTGAACTGTACTGAACTGAATTATTATTGACAAATTTGACCCTAGGTGTGGACCTCATTGGACCATTCAAGGCCACAGGCAAGGGGAACCGTTACTGCCTGACAGCAACGGATTTCTTCACAAAGTGGGTGGAAGCTATACCCATCAAAGAAAAGACGGCAGTCGCAACATTGCAGGTGCAATATACATGTTGGTACATGCTCATCTCTGACTTCATATGATTAGTTAAAAAAAAATGTAATTGTCATTTTGACACCACACAGGCCTTGATGGACATCGTCTACACCCATGGCGCACCTGAGGTCGTCTTGATGGACTAAGGTCTCAAGTTCTGGAATAAGGTCATTTGCATTGAATATATATTTTGGTTATGTTTTGGTTAGCACAAATTAATTCTCTATTCAGTTTATGGTAATAATTGATTAAATGACTCTGGCAAGCAAGATGTCTGTTGACACTTGTGTTTTTTGATTTAGGTTAACCAGACCTTGTTTGAGAAGTTTGGGGTGAAGCATCGCAGCACGTCGGCATACCATCCCCAGACTAATGGACTGGACTAGCGGACCAACCAGACCCTGAAGAGGGCCATTGACAAGACCCTTGATGGGCACCAAGAGAGGTGGGAGGACAAACTTAAAGAGATTGTGTTTGCCCATAACTCTTGTGTCCATGCCTCCACTAGGTACTCTCCTTATTGCCTGATGTATGGATGGGAGCCACAACTGTTGTCAGAAGTATGTAAAAATCAGATTGTATGTTTTATCATGTTAGACTTTGAGTATATAATTCTAATTTTCAATCCTTCAGGGAGCAAGTGGTGGTTGGTGTGAACAGACAACTGTACAGTAGGGACTGAACATCAAAACAGCAACTCCATAACTATTTATTTCATGGGTTCGATTGTTATAAACTTGCTTTAGTTGTTTTATTTGTATTTCCATTTTTTCAACGTAATTTACAGATTACGGGAAACGTTCCTGAGGTGGAAGTTGCTGCTCCAGATGAGGGTGATCTGGGGAAGAACATTCAGGCAAGGGCTGAGAAAGATGGAGAGGCTTTTGACAAGGCGATTATGATGTAGGCACATGTTAATGACACATATCAAAATAGATATATGTTACAGAACATTCTGAAATTAACCAATCAGTCGATCAAGGTGAGAGCCAATGTCAAGAAGGCCCAGGAGAGACAGAAGGAGGCCTACCGAAGGAGTACAAAGAAGGGGACCACGCGCTTCAAGATCTCCCCAGGCATGGAGGTCCTGAAGAAGGACAGCAGGAAGTGTGGAAGGCCTGGGGGCACGATGGATCCTGATTGGCCAACCAAATATAGGTGAATATTTACTGTTCCCCAACATTAAAGGAAAACTCCGAGCTGAAACACTTTGATATTTTTAGAATTGGAATATTGTTAATGTAAAACATAAAAATTGTGAATAGCGATAAAGTAAAAAATATTTAACACACAATAATTGACCCAGGAATGAACTGTACGTCACTGCAACATGTTTACTGATGATGCAATTGTCTTAGCCTGGAGTTTTCCTTTAACCGCAATCGAATATCCTTGTCATAATTCAATTTTACCCACAGAATATCTTTGTTGTTATGTGTTTTCATAGGGTTACCAAGGTTGGGGACAACAACCTGGTGCAGCTGGAGGCCATGGATGGGAAGCCGCTGAAAACAAGAACACCCTATGCTTCAGGGAAGCCCATACGTATGAGTATGTCAACTGCATGTTATTTAATCTGTCAAAAGTTAAAAAGCCACAGTATTGCAGGTTTATTAAATTATTTTAAATTCTTCATGTAGGATCACCAGCTGGCCAACCAACCAGTAAAACTGTGTCCCCTCCAACCGAGTCAGTGCATTCAGATGACCCCAAATTGCACAGCTTTGAGTCAGAGGAGGACCCACTTCAGGTACAATGTCAAATTGCTTACATAACTGTCTCTTCTTTTTTCACCGCTTCTTTTTTTAGCTACAGACTTGCCTATTTTCATCAATCCCAGATGAATGGAAGACAGTCATCATATCTTTGCCCTTATTAGTGGTATATGCTTGTGATTTGGGTTGAAGTTGCAATTGATTGAATTATTATTGATCAATCTATTGATTGCATATCTATCTATCCATCTACCAGGTGACATGCACTGTACTCCAGGACAGTTGTGCATCCTCTTTAGAGTCAGGCTATTTAGAAGACGGGTGGAAGACTTCGGGGCCATGATTCACGGCCAGCACACATGGTTGGATGACAAGGTCATTGAACATGCCCAGGCTCTGATGAAGGTGCAGCATCCATATATAGGAGGGCTCCATGCAACCACCTCCCTCGCCCTGCTGTCCAGTGTACCTACACCAACTCAGGGGCTTGTGCAGATTCTTAATGTCTCTGCAAATCACTGGGTTACGGTAAGTAACGTCGGCTGTAAGGTAGGTACAGTTAATGTTTTTGATTCTCTAGGGCGGCAGAAGACAGGATTTTATTGCACAGGTTACATGCCTTCTTGCCTTTCCAGGGAAGAGTGTCCGGCTGCAGTGGCCTGATGTCCAACAGCAGGCGGGTGGCTCAGACTGTGGACTGTTTGCTATTGCAACAGTCTCACTCTCTGCAGAGGTGAGGATCCCTCCGTGCTCCAGTACCATCAGCCAGCTATGCAGACTCACATCTTTGCCTCTTTTCCGGCTGGAATTCTGATACCCTTCCCCAGTACTGCAAGGTGCCCCACAGCCAAGGCAGTCCACGCTATTGAGGTGAACATACACTGCCTCTGCAGACGGACCAACCAAATTGGAAAAGGATCCTCTGGTCTTCTGCAGGAGATATGCCTTTTCCTGCCTCAACTTAAAAAACCCAGATGTATATATATACCCGTCATGCACTGTTATCTTTCATGCATGTTAATTTTCATAGTGTTGAGTTCTGTTTTCATTTCAAATTAAAGTTGTATTAAATGTAAATAAGTATAATTATTTATTAAGAAAATATGCTACATATGAAATCTTATGATAAATGTGTAAACACTTTGTGTAGTTTTCAATTGGAATTAATTGGAATTAATTGGAAATAGACCCATTTGGTTCCTTACTGGCCCTTCGTACCTTCCTCTTAGCATTCACCAACAAACTAAATGCCCAAATCCAAAGTAAATTTACAAGAATAGCGGTAAGTACAAAGTGATTTGGCATTGTTTCGTTACTAATGTTGTTGCTGTTTTAGTTATTGGTGTTGGTTGTACAGATTATTTGTGCAACTGGAAAATATTGTTACAAATATTATGTTTAAAATTTATTTAATTAATAAGCTCTAATTACAGTACATGTAATCCGTTACAACCCAACACTTTTGGTTTGTATATGTGAGGGTTCCAGAGCTGCAAACTTGTAAGACTAGGAAGGATAGGTCTAAGGGCCGAAATGAAACTGGTGAGATTTCTATTTGCAAAAAGAAAAGAAAAAATCTCTCTCTTGGGCCTGTACCTTGCCGTGGTGAGAGGGCTTTCCACTAAAACAGGCCATTGTCACATTTATTACCCAAAGTGAATGGTCATTTTAAAAATTCTTTAGTTTTGTTTCCCTCTATTATTTCTCTTGGTTGTTGGTGGGTGAAGGAAAAGGAGTGCTGATCCAACAGCTGCGTGGGATACCATTGCTTCACTGCTCTGCATTTCTATTACATTTGTTATACACAAAATTAAAGACATGACCATGCTATATCCTGTATTGTACTGCTGTGTAAATTACTAGCTAAACTACTGTACTACTACAGACTTTAATCTATTTCTAATTGAGACTTTATTGTCAACAGATATTGTGCAGATTTTATTAATGAGAGACATTTTTGCCTTGTTTCTCTCTTGGAATATGTAGCTGGACCAAACAAAATTTAATTTAAACAGATCTCTGTGAGCCAGACATAATGTAATAAGGCTTCAATGTAAAGATGGAATCATTACACACTGAGTTCACAAAAATATTTACAACCCCAATTCCAAAAAACCTGGGACGGTAAATTAAATGCAAATAAAAACAGAAAGCAGAAATTTGTAAATTTACTTTGAAATTCACCACATAAAAAACATAAAATAATATTTTGTTGTTGTGTTTTCAATATAGTACAGGGTGAATACAATTTACATTATCACTCCTTTTTGTTTTCTTAGCATTTTTCATACTACCCCAACTTTTTTGGAATTGGTGTTGTAAATCTGCAATCCTGACATCACAGATTACTATCTTCAGATTAATACACCGTCTGACCACGGTTGTAGTTCACTTAAAAACATATGATTGCCTTAATATTACATGAAAATACTAGAGGTGGGTATACATATATCATTACATTTAGGATTACAATATGGATATGGTATATTACTTTGTTGGGTGATCTTGATAACCCTGGTCTGAGTGTATATACACCTTTTGGTTCTGTAACACTAAAACACATTGACTCTTGCAGTTAAAAAAAAAAAAAAAAGTTTCATGCAGTCCCTTTGAACATGGCTATACTCTACTATTGTTTTTCAATGGGACATACCACAAAATTTATTTTGCAGGTAAAGTAGTCCAAATAAAACTCTATTTAACACATAAGGAATTTGCACTCACTTTAGTTCTCTGACCAGAAACATTTTTGTTCTTATATAATCTTTGGAGGGCTACTTTTTCTTCAACATGAGTGAATTTTCTTAACGTGACAATACTTCTACATCTAATCCTAAATCTAGGCACGTGGAAGGTGATGGGCGCTTCAAATGGAGAAATAGGACCGGTGAGTTTGTGCCTGGGGGGTGGCATTGCATAGCCAGTAGTGGGCATAATTCAATGTTAAGCATCACCACAATTTCTTACAGTAGTTCTATTGCTCATGGTAAAAAATAGAAAACAGCATTCCGACTACCGTTACCTCAATCGCACCTTTGGTATAGCCACTGTTATCTAGAAATCATTTAAGGAGGATTGCAATAGAAAGCGTAGACCTATACAGCAGGTAAATAGTGGTCCCATCTCTGATATTTCACTGATATTTCACCTCTGCCGTTTGTGTAAACGGGTTGCAAATATCATAGACTTGCACAGAGACCGAATTCCTCGGAATGCACAGAAGTGTTCTGCGTTACCTGCCTTGAGTCGCTCAGATTGCTCTCTTCTGTTTTTAATCTAGTATTATGATGTTTTAGCTTAATAACTGTATTAGCAATATCCTTATTTTAGCATTTTATTGCTCAGGGTACAGCTTAGCCCTTTGGCCAAGGCTAACCGCCAGTCCCCACCCTTAGCTGCTCAACGAGGCCCATAGTTGAGGCAAAGAGGAGGAATAATTTAATAAGCCACCTTGACCTGCAGTATGTGTGTGTGTGTGTGTGTGTGCCAAGTTGCCATCTTATAATAATAAATTATTTTGTATATTTACTAAACTGATTGCCTGGACCTTGTATTGTTGTTCGCATCTCTCCATTGTCATAAAAGAAACGGCTCGTTACAGCACTTATTATAGCTAGCCACCTCTATAGCATTTCCAGTAATACGGTAGTATGCAGCTGAAATCCTCTATGGAAAGCAACCTCACAGCGATCTTATCTACGATCAGTAGGTAATGTTGTGCTTCACTTCGGGGTGTTTATTCCGCCTGGACCTTTTTTGCAGCCTGGACAAAAAATTGGCGAGACTGGGCTGCAAAAATGGTCCGGGTGACGCAATGACATTCTAAAACAGCTGTTATATCCATTGTGACGTAGTTAACGTTTCGTTACAGCGTACGTTGCTATGCCGACGCTGCCAGCCTTGATAGAATCTTTCTCGCAACAGAATGCAAGACAACTCGGCAATTCTTCAGTGGCCCACGAGGTCATTTATCAATATCACTTAACATTTCCAAAACCATATTTGATTTGAACCCTCTGAAGATGAGCGTATCGCCGTCTTCCGGAGGGTCTAACAAGCTCAGTTTTAACGCTAGAGCAGCGTTGCCAGGTGTACGAAAATTATCATATTTGTATCCTCTGTACGATGTACGATCAATAATGCCAAAAAAAGTGCCCAAATGTACGATTATTTCGCCATTTCACAAAAAAGTGTATGAATTTACTAAATCCCCTGGCTGCTGATTCAGGGTCCGTTTTGCCTAGTTTTCACAAATTTGATCATGGGCTGCGTCCGAATAGTCAAAATAATTACGTCCTATGTCTTTTCCTAACCACTTTTCCTTGACCTCAATGGAAAACGTCATGAGGTTAAGGAAAGATGTGAAGGAGAATTCAAAAGGACTTAGGAAAAGACAACCGCGGTGCTAAGAGAATCCGACTGCGCTTACACTAGGCTATGTAATTATGCGACGGCGGATGTTATTGACGCGAGTCTGCCGTGGTGAAACTACAATGTTCCGAAGATGAACTACTAAAAGCGCATCTTAGATACCTCGCCCCATGCGTTCTTACCGTGTTGTTAAATATTACTTCATTACCAAGGTTGGAATTGAAATAAAAAATGAATATAGGCTACCAGTCACAAAAGTGAAACAAAATGGTACCATTGAGAATGGTTGCTCACGCTCACCCTCCTGTCCGCTCATATTTATCGACATGAATCCCAATTAGTAGGCTATGATTGTATGAAAATAATTCATTAAATTTAATGCAAGATAGGCATAACATGTTAGGCCTACAAATTTACTACTGTACACATCATCATTCATAAGTTTCAAACATGGGGAATTAAAAACATAATGTGGCTAAAAACGTCTCGTATCCCTTTGTCTTGAAAGACAGACTTCTGTGTTATGGTAAATATGCTGATTATGGTCTGATTATAAGCCTATGCACATAACGGCTTTAGAACCACCACACAGCTCAGTCATGTTGATCGTTTATTTTCGTGAACGGCCGAATGGTGCTTCACTTTAAATGTTGCTGCCGTAAGGAATTGTGGTACGGCATTATCTCATTTCCTTTCGTAAAGGATGGTCCAGTGTGCCCTATGCTAAAGGAGATAAGATAGGAAGCATTGAAGCACCTTTCCTTAGCATTTAGAGAATTCAAACAGCTCTTATCATGGCTGCCACGTAGATACTTCCGGGTCATTTCACTCAGTTAGGAACCTTCCTAAACATAAAAGACTATTCGGACGCAGCCCTAGACCTGTATTTGTAGGCAAAGTCATTTAAAAACACAGGTTGCGTCTTTCCAGCCAATCATTATGCTTGATGCATGACGTGCGTGCCCCCAGTGCCCCCACGGGAGCGAGCAGCTGCACGGCTGCCGTTCTCCCACTCGTTCTTTCTGATGTTAAATGTATGCTAGCTTGCTACCTACAAATTACCAGCGATGCTATTTTATTCATTCATGTAAAAAATGAGTTAAACTATCAAAATGAGTACCAAGGAGTCAGGCGAAGGCAGGGGAGAGGCAAAGAGATAATTGTCGGAAGAACTGAGGTTGAAGTTGAGCTCACAGACTAGGTAGGGCCAGTTATTGCACTGAGAGTCTTTTTGGACGTTTTGAAAAGAGACATGCTTTCACAAGAATGAACAAATATTGATACAGCATATTAAATACATTGACATAGCGTAACGTTATAATTCTACACTGACTTGTACAACTGTTGTTTCCATGCTGATGAATTGTAACGTTACAGCTCTCGATTATAATGATTAGCCTACATGTCTGAGCGATTGCGATTTAATTGTAGGCTATTTGACATTATCCTTAGACCAGGCTGTTTAGTGTGAGTCTCATTCATTTGAGTAGGGTCCAGGAAGTTGCCTGCTTCCACCATGCAGCGTATGTGGTGCGGAAATGTTTTTCTCCCGTTTGTGGCTGTTGGTATTGCACATTGGCTGAAGTAGCCTAGGTGAGCAGGCGTGTCAAACAAGGTTACTGCTCACAATAAATACGCTATTTTTGTGACATCACATATTTACTGTTACGATCCAGCATGTGTTTGTGTCTTTTGTCTCTCTCTCTCTCTCCCTCCCTCTCCACTTTGCCACTCTATTCCAGATTTTCTGTTACCCATTGGCTGCCCAGATTCCTGTTACCCATTAGCTGACCAATCTGAAGCAAGCAGCCAATCAGAAGCCCTCTTCCTTTTTAAAAACCCATGTCACTTCCTGGTTCACTCTTTTACTCTCTGTTTTGCTGTTGGCCTGCTGTGATTGTCTTGTATAGCATTATTGTACTGTAGTTGTCTCAAGCTGCTAACTTTGTGTGTTTGTGTGGTATGTGGAACTGGACTAGGTAAGGGGCCCTACACATTTTGATACACGTAGGTATTGGATTGTCTAAACACCCTAGGTTAGGAGTGGATGCCACCTCCTGTATGTTTAGTTATGGGTAGTTAGTCAAAAGTAGGGTTTTTTGTTTGAACTTTACTTTTATTAGATAGTTAGGCAGTTTACTCCTATTGAGTTAGCTTGGTTTGAGTTTACTTTGTTCTTTCTTTTGGCATCACTCATCCGGTTCCTTTGAATGTGAGTGTGAATGCAACCAGCAGTGCATCTTTGTAAATTCTACCTTCTTGTAAACATTTTCACTTGCACTTTGTCATTAAATTTATTTCACGTACCAATTGTTGTGTGTTGTTTTCTGTCCTCCCATCGGTTCATCCACCCCAGATTACATTACAATAATCCTTTTATGTTAAATATCCTTTCTCATATTCCCCTTGTCTATTGGGGTCGTAACATTTACACCTGTGATTTCTCTTTTTTTGGCTGTGTACGATAATTTTCTTTAAAATCCGATAATTTTAAGCCTCCGGTACGATAGTTTGATATTTCCCACATATATCATATGAAACTAGAGACCTAGAGGAATCTGGACATACCAGCCATTTCATAAATTACTTATGCTGGCCCCACACTAGAGGATAATTTGGCCGATTTTGTGCCCGATTCGCTCTTCCCGACAATCACGGGGGCGTTCCCGATCCAAGGCTAGTCTGAACCGATTATCTGCCCAAATGATCCTGTAGTGTGAGGGGTTTACAGACATAATCTTAATGTTACTGACTGGATCGGAGTCTCCCTGATCTCTAATTGTAAATATCAAACATGTTTGATATTTACGACTTGAAATCCCATAGTGTGAAAGGAACAGCAATGGAATATTGAGCAGAAACCCGCAATAGCCAATGAGAGCGAGCTGACTGGGAAGCGTCACCAAACGAATTTTTTTCGGCTTGCCGAAACCGAAGAAGTTCTCTGCGGACGAAATAGTTTTATACTTGATGCGGTTAGGTAACTGCACATAGCAACAAAAGTATCAATATTATTGTATTATGTATATATGTAGCCTAATTATTGTAACATTGTCCGCAGTGTGGTCTCCATGGAGACGGGGAATCAGCTTGCGGAAATAAAGTCCCTGGAATTGCCACTCTAAAATCGTTTTCATGTTTTTTGTGTGGTCCTGCATCTTGACCGAATCGTCTGGTGTGTGCGTTCTTACGATTAAAATATTAAAAATCGGTTAAATGTGTCATTTTATCTGTGGTCTCCCATGTTTTTAAAAACGGTTAAGATTTGAAAATCCTCTAGTGTGCATCAGGTATCCTATCAGTTACTGGGAAAGTGAAATTGTGCTCCAAAGTCGCGACATTTTGACGAGGAAAAAAATTGGTAAGCTGCAATTTAAATATCGTAATTTATATACTGAACCACAGAATCACCATAAAGTCACAATTTGGGTCTACAAATATGCAGCACAAAAACAAGCACGCATACAGACCCGTCACTATACTCTGGCCCCCGACATAAAATAAAATTTTCAAAGTGGCCTTCCTGCCAATAAAGTTTAGTATACATTATGATTAAGATTGTTCTTTTGATGTGATTGATGTTCATATTACCAACAATCATATAGATTCTTCCTCCCTGTATTTCAGGTTCTTGGAGTACAAGGCCAACTGAAAAAATATAATCTAGTAAAATCTGTATTTTGGTTAATTAGAGACTCACCTTTCAACAGTGTTGAGGAAACTACTCTAAAACTAGTTTAAATATGAGCTACTTCACAATAGGAAAAATAGTTAAACTAAATCTCAACTTTTCACTTAGGCAAGCACCATTACAGACATTGTGCTAAAATATTTTTGTTAAATAATTATTATATTCTGTTCTATTGTTAATTTTTTTTTTTTACTGCAGGCCAACAGTAAACAAATTTAAATTTAAACTTGTTTCAAAATTTTGTTGAAAATTTAAATTTCAAATAAATATATATGTTTAATATATCTACTATAAACTAATGTTTCTGTTTATTAACAGCATGCTCTTACATACAGATCCAGGGTTCCTCGCCCTCCCTCTGTCTTGGTCTCGTCCCCCCTCGGTCTTGGTCTTGGTCTCGGTCTCAGATGAGTTGGTCTCGACTACAACACTAGTTTTAGCATTGCAGCTTGAATAAAATGATGTGCATTGAAATTGTCGGGGTTTGGTATTAATTGATTTGTATGAGCTACAGTACCTACAATCTTTTGGCAATTATTTGGCCACATAATAGCATACATAGTCAAAATGTAACATACATATTAACAGTTGGATTTTAAAACCATTTATTTACATAATAAACATTTAGCTATTTGTACTCAGATGTCAAATATGGTCTGAAAAATCTACCGAGAAGTCTGGAAATTTGAATTAGGAAAAGTATGGAATTTTGAAATGGAAAATGTGTAGGAACCCTGCATTAGTAAACTAGATAGCTAATGTATTTATTTTCAACAATCTTCCAGACCTGCTGCTGCCAGGTTGCTGAGGTTGCAAGGGGAGAGGAAGGAGAGGGAGGTGGGAGGAAGGGGGGGAGACTGACAGGCAGGGGGAAAGCAAGCCACTGCTTCTTCTACAAGCATTGTGGAAGAATTTAACAGACCGTCTTCTCTCTTGTGGAAACTTACAAAGATGATCTATTTCGAGTGAATATCTTGATGCTTAGTGCCTTATCGTGGTTTCCAGGCTGCCTGACATATAGTCCGGGCATGCTGCAAAATGTGTGACCTCCCATGTTCAATTACTTGCCTTAGAGAAAGAACTATTTGCAAAAACTGTATGTTTCTCTGTCTGTCTAGGAGGTAATTAACTTGCTGAATAAACTGACGATTTTCAGAGAACTGCACAGTACCACAGAGGTTGTATTTCTCTCCATGATATAATGTATTAAAGTTTCTCAACCTCGATTGAAGTCTCTGTGTAGAACTTAATAATTCTTCGACAAACTGGCATCATGAACAGGATCTCAAGAGAAGTGATGAGTACCCTCATGTTTTGATGAGACACCTACTTGTATTTGGAAATTAAGATAGTATTTCTGCAGTTGAGTACATTCGTGTAATTACCTGATCAACTGAGAGTTGAAAGGCGGTATTGCTTAGAGATTACTTGATCATGTACTGCTAGAGGAAACTTAAAAGACGGGATCTGACGAATGCTACGAGATACCGAGAAATAAAATACAAGACATCAATGTTTGTTGATAGCTTGCGCCTGTGCACTGTGAATTAATCATTGTTTTTTTGTCTTGTAGGCCCAAAACAGCACTGTGTTTCAGATTTTATGAATGGTAAATGGACTGCATTTATATAGCGCTTTTATCCAAAGCGCTTTACAATTGATGCCTCACATTCACCAGAGCAATTAGGGAGCTAGGTGTCTTGCTCAGGGACACTTCGACACGCCCAGGGCAGGGGATTGAACCGGCAACCCTCCGACTGCCAAACAACCGCTCTTACCTCCTGAGCTATGTCGCCCCCCCCCATAGATTAGATTATGAACGTAATTATAATACCTGAGTATTAATGGTAACAGGTGGCTCTCCAGATCGGTTGAGTACGGTAAATGAAAAGTGGCGTGAAGGAAGAAGACAAAATTAACCTATGGATGCAGTAATGTTAAAAGAGGTGAACGAGGGAGTATGCCGCAGATAGCATAAGCAAGTGCATAAATGATAAGGACCGTTCCATTGCAACGGAAGGAGTATTGACTGAGAAAGCAAAATGGCACAAGAGCGTTAGCAAAAAGAGCGAGTGAAAAGCAAGAGCCGTGGGTATTGTAAGCTTGTGGTATGACCATCATGAGTGGAATGTTAAGCAGTTAGTAGGTTGAAATAAAGGATTCTAATGAGGGGAAGCTAAGTGATACAAAGAGGAATGTGTGGCATATGAGATGCAGAAAGCTACAGCAGAAAGTTAATGAGAATGCTTGAAGATTGAGAGATAGGACTAAACGGTCAACAGCGAGAGTTGGAGAAATGTAAATGCGTGGCTTTAGATTTAAATGAACAACCTAAATCAGTCGTGAAAAGAACAGGTGGGTATGTCCGAGTAGCAGCCGTGTATGTGACCTCACTTGATTCACAACCTTGTCAGCACTGCAGTAGGAATAATCACAGCACATAAGATTGCCGCCGCAACAGCAGCTGAAACAAGAGTATTTTCATCTCGGAAACTACAGAAAAGTACTATGGGGACTTGCTATCCCTTTCTCCTCTGGCCTTTAAATTTTGGTTGACCCTTCTCCTCTTGATGATCTTCCACCCTCTGATGCAGAATGGGTGCAGACAGCTCGCATGTTAGGGTATACCTGTATGCTCATCATATGTAATCAGAGGACTCCATCTGATCCCCCGGTAAATGACAGTTCAGTCAGCTTGGAAAATTAACAGCACTTGAAAGTCTGTTATTCAGAATGATGAAAAGGGTGGAGCACTATCTGTTCAAGTGGGGGGTGGGGGGGATGGGAGGTGCTTATCAGGGGTCCTGAATGAGGGCAATGACGTAATGTTCATCCCTATTTTGGCAATTGGCCCTAATTTGGTCTTATCTTTTTTGGTGATATCACTTTGTAAACATCTCACAGCTAGACCAATGAGGGTTTGTAGCTGGAGGGGAAGGCACCGCGTGTTTTTCCCTTGGCTGGTGTGATTCAAAACCGGAGATGTTACTTATTTTTCTCTGTTTGTAAGAACAGGGCACAATTATACTTAAGAATGCACTGGTTCCGTTGCCACGGGTCAGATATGAAGGCGCTGCTTCATATCCCGCTTAAAACTGGCCTGAAACGGACCAGTAACATTCTTGTTACTCTCCGTTCGCAAACGGGGCTATGCTGTCATCAGAGATATACCTGACTTGTCACCGGACTGTCAATATTCCAATGGGAGCGTCAGAATATTCACAAATGAGCGGAACAACACATCAGATATATCCATGACCACAGCAAGTAAGCGTAACAGTTACTATGATTTACTCTCGTACTGATCTGACTCCAAATGAAATTATAATTTAAAATTTGGTTTTAACTATACATGGATCTTGGAGTGGTTACACTTGACTCTATCTTGTGCCATCATTCCTCAATATATGCTCCCGGGTTTAGCACTATTGTTAAATCTCAGTTCGGTGAAGCCTACAGAGGGTAGGAGGCTGACCACCATAATACATGCTTTCCTTTTTGCATAGATAGTTATGAGCCCAGGACAGTATGCATTTATCGGGCTCCTTAAGGTGAATTTGACAAGAACCGGCGTATAACGCCCATGGGTCCTCTTAAGCCAAAACTCCAGAACCAATACAACACCAATCCCGTTAGCGGGCAGATCGTGGTCGCCTATCTAACTTGAGGACCTCACTAAAGACTTTCGCTGTACTAGACCCCTGATCAGTAGGTCCTAGTTAGAATTGTCCCCCTGAGTATTTAATCGGAATTTCGGCTGAAAAGAATGTTAAATGGATTAGAGTCATGAAGACCACACAAGTTAAAAATAAGAAGAATTTATTAACAGGTATTTATTAGCAGGTAGGTCATTAGCTTAAAATTCACAGTCAATTTAAAAATACAGAAGGTTTTAAAACATAAATCCAGAGTAAAAAGTTCTTACCCAGCCTGTTCAGCTACGCACAGAACACAGAGTATGTGCAGTGTGGGAAGTCGATTACGATCTTCCCAGATTGCTTTATCTTCCTTCCTTTTAAGCCAAATCCCACGTTTGATCTAGGCAGCATTGCCATAAATTAACCTGGACTAATGATAAAATCTGGAATTTAGGGTTTGGGGGCTGTTGTCAAAACAATTAGTGGGGAAATTGGGAAAAGGAGATTATTACCAGAGAGGACATTCCATTGGGATAGTTTTTTCCTGAGTTTCTGAAACTATGTTTTATCAAATTCTATTTGGTATGAAACATATTTCATTCATAATTTTTTCTTGAATTTCCCTGAATACGTCCATACCAAACATGTCAAGGGGATGTAATATTATAGTGCAGTTGTCATGAAAATACCCTTTTGTTGAACCATTTTACATGCAATCAATGTTATTACTACATAAGGCCTAATACAGCAATATAATGAAAACATGTGCATGGTTTGTAAGGTTTTACGGGGTTTGTGAATATGATAAACAGATGGTTTAGAGTACAGATCCAGAAGAGAAATAAAAAGTGTGATGACAGAGGGGCCCACATAAGGGCACTGTGGTACTGTCAAGAGCAGTTGGCCCACCATTTTGCCAGAGGCCTGATGACCTTTTCACCCTTAATGGCCCCAACACACACACACCCACAACCATAGACAAAGACTAGTTCCCCTTATCTTAGTCTTGTCCAGATGGCAACATTCCAGAGAGCCAACGGCCTGCTCACACAACCATAGACAACTAGTCCAGTTCCCCTTATCTCAGTCTTGTCCAGAGGGTAACATTCCAGAGAGCCAACGGCCTGCTCATCCAGAGTAAGTCCAAGTAACCTATTGTTTTATCACAAGGCTCTCGGGTTCTTACAGGATGAGTCCCAGCCCCCAGGCTCGTTCAAATGCCGGCCTTTTCTGGGTCTCAGTTTGACTCCCGTCTACAACTTGTTTGTAAAATATTTGTGTAATGTTGGCTTGTGTTAACCATCACAAAGATTTATTTACTTATGTTTTAATTGTTGCATTTCCTTTGTGTGTATCCAATTGTTTATTTAGTTTATTATTATCTCCGCCAGGCGAGAGCCTGGAGGGAATTGTGTGTTTGGTCACGTGTGCGCGTGTTTGTCTATCTGTCTGCAGCTAATCTCGCATACTACTGGGCCGATCAGCCTAATACTTGTTGTGCATGCTGATAGCAGGCCAAGGACCTGAATTCTCAAATATTTTGCATGCATCACAAAAACTATTACACTACTAATTAACGCTAATGTTACAGTGTGAAATATCCACATTGTATAATACCACAAACCTATTTAAAGACACTCCATTTCCAAAATAACGTACATAACCGAAATATTTGAGCAGTAATACTTATATTGCAATGATGACATTTTGTCTGTGTTCAGTAGATAAAGACAGAGACAGTAAATCATGCTCTATCCACTTATGTTTTGCTCCAGAAAACGATGAGAGGTCTATCAGCAAATATTTGGCTTAGCTATGCCCAGAAGTCCTCAATAATAATTGTATTTTCCAAGAAATTATGAGAAATTGTTGACAACATTTCATTACGTGCAGCGTCTTTTTCTGCTAACACAGAGTGAATGTGTAAGTGAATGCGATGATAAGAAAATTTTTGGTTACTCTGACCTATAAAACGCTATTCCAAAAGAAAAATCAGACGTTATACATCCCCTTTGAGACTGAGCGGTCATATATTGTCTTGGACAATCCGTTTGTGAATACAGGCATTTGTGATGCCTGGGTACCTTTCAAAATAGCTGTGCGTAATACCACACGTGTTGTTTACGGCATTGTCGCCCTTTTTAGTACAGTCTGGCTTGATTGACAATTTATTCAGTAGGTGAGAGTATAAGCTTTCTAATGATGTATAACATGTCTAATTTTGCTTTTGCTTTTAGCGTTTTATAGGTCAGCGTAACCGAAAATATTCTTATCATCGCATTCACTCTGTGGTAGCAGTAAAAGACGCTGCATGTTGTCAACGATTTTTCATAATTTCTTGAAAAATACTATTGTTATTGAGGACTTCTGGGCATAGCTAAACCATATGTTTGCTGATAGACTTATCTGACAGAAGCGGATATAACTGTACCATTTTGGTTGGTTCTCAAATCGCGTAAGCTGGCTTTGTCCACAACGTTCTAAAATTTCGAAAAGCACAGGGACATATTACGACTGCGTCAAACATCTGGAGCAATTTGGTTTGCCTGGAACATGCCAAGGCATAGACCCAGTCTGTTTTTGTTTTGATTTTGCCCGCACGCCAAGGTCTTTGGAAACTTCTTCTTCTTCTAATTTCCGGCAGACTAGGCACAGGTAGTGCATTGCTGCCATAGACTGTATAAAAATACACTGGTTAAAAACATATATATACCGTTTTTTTTTAACCTCCGGCCGGTTAAAAACAACAACGCATTTGGTCTTTGCAAACGGAAATGATGTACACGTTTATTTGCATATTGAGCGGGGAAGTGAGATCCAATCACAAGTGGTCACTGGAGATGCATGTGGAGATGCATTCTGATGCCAGGTGTGAACTGACATCCGTCTCGACTGAATCTGGATATATCTGGATACAAAGTACAGGTCTGAACAGGGCCATTGATTTACTGTCGCTGTCTCTATCTACTGAACACAGATACAGCTTCATCATTGCTATGTAAGTATTACTGCTCAAAATATTTCAGTTAAATTTTGAAATTGAGTGTCTTTAAATAGGTTAGTGGTATTATATAATGTGGATATTTATCTCTGCCAGGCGTGAGCCTGGAGGGGATTATGTGTTTGGTCGTGTGTGTGTGTTTGTGCGTGTGTGTCTCTGTCCACACCTAATCTCGTATATTACTGTAATCTTTTCTTGCATAGGTTCGGATTGAACTCATTTATGGAGCCCAGCAAGCTGTGTAAAATGATCTCAGTACCACCACTTATATTTTCACAGGTTTTAATCAGTCCAGTAATTAGGTACAGATGCATGAGCAAGGCGGTCACAGGCTACCGCTAGCGGTACAAACAAATCTTGTAAATCAGCTACGGCTGAATTACCATCTAGTGAAACAGTGACAAACACCAATTCTAAAAGAAACAAACAAAGCACAATTACTATACAACCGACGCACTATCCCCGCCAACATTAAAACAAAAACCCCCACATTCTATTCCATACACAGTATTCAAATAAAACCCATCAGCAACGTAGGCCAAAAAATCGCCGCTTATCCCACCTCACAGCGGGTCGTTCAATCCACTATAGTAGATAATAAAAATATTTATTTCAGTTCGCATCAAAACAAACTTTGTTGCCAATTATTACACATATTAAACTAATCCTTATTACTCTCAGTGCATCGGGAGAAATCGGACAACAGACAACATAGCAATACAAACGTTTCACTTACGATTCAAAGAGCGTGCTTGAATTTGACGGCGCCGCTTCCCTGGCATAAAATGCAATGCTGTTCTCCCAAGTGCATATTGAGCAGATCAAACAGACCTTTATAAAGGGACTACTTCCTCCCTATCGAATTCCCACTTCCTTTGAAAACCCCTACCACAGGGTGAAAACGTCGCTCTTTCACTGGGTCACACTATTGCGCCGATCAGCCTAATACTTGTTCTGCATGCTGACCAAGGGCCTGAATTGTCGAATATTTTGCAAATTTTGTCGTTGCACAAGTATTTTTTTTGAATGAATTTCCATGATTGTCCATTGAAATACATTGAGTGCTAACTCCACTCCCCCTAACCGACTGGTAGGGGCCGCAAGTGATCAACAACAGCTTCCATTTGGAATGAAACACCAGCAATGTAAAATGTCAATTTCAACGTGAAAATGGCAACAAAAACAATCCGCCAACTAACGGGGTACGTTAATGTTTGAATCTGTGGCAATTATTTTGTTGGCATTTTCACGTTGAAATTGACATTTCACATTGTTGGCCTTTTGGAATTATTCCTGTCCAGATTTGAAATGAAAGTGCTAGACTATAACATCAACATTAGCTCTGTCTAACACATTGTGGCTGATATGAATGAAATTAGCTAAAATGTCACCACCTTTAGGGTTACTTTACTGAATCAGCGTTTTTGGGCACATGGTAAGAACGTGTAATATTGTATTTGTCTGGTTGCATTGATTGTGTAGCCTCTATTGTTGCATCAGCAAAGCTAACACGCCTGGCAGAGATCTGCACTCTACTGAGTGCACTCTTCTAGTTTTCTTAGTGGTTTGGGTAGAGGGAGTAAGTTGGAGCGTTTGGAATCAGTGCCAGCCCTGAACTCTTGGGTAGAATTTGTGTCTTTGTTGCTGCATAATGGTGTTCAAAATCAAAATTGCAATAAAGCAGTCAATCACAGAGCCTGAACCAGTCACTGCATGACTCTCGTTCTCGAGTCTGAACGAGTGTAGTGACCGAACTGGTGAAAAAATCCTTTTAGTTAACGGAGTCCAATGATTCCAGTCCTGGAAAGAACCGTAAACCTGCTTACTCATTTTCTGTCTGTTACTTCACACCAGGCTAGCCAGTGGAAGATGGGCTCCCCCTCTATAGCTGGGTTCATCTCAAAATTTCTTCCCATTGAGGAGTTTTTTCTCATCGCTGCTTGAAGGTTTTCACCTTAAGTATTTGCTATTTGGGGGTTCAGGCCTAGTGTTTGCTCTGTTTCTTGCCTTGCTACTCTGTAAAGTGTCTGTGACAGTTCTCTGTAAAAATAGCTATACAAATAAAATTGAATTGAATTGAACATATATGATTGGCTGTTGATGATTTGTAGGCTCTTTTGCATCACACATTTACCCTTTGTAAACCCAAAGCTAGTTGCATATGCAGGTGCTGCTTACAAGATGAGTATAGTGCAAGACTCATATTTTCTCCTGCATCACACATTTGTGTTTGTCACCCTCTCTTTTTCTTTTGGTTTGAAACCACTGTCAAACGTATGTGGTGAACTTCATTTAGCATATTTATTTTCTAGAGGCTTCATATTTTATTGTTGTCATCCTCTAGCCCCTTGAGTGCAGAGCAAACTAGAGGCCAAAGGCTTTTGCAGTCTTAGGCCAAGATGTAGACTAGTTTAGCATATTTTTATGTCTTTGCTTCACAGGAGAGCAAAACAAAACTTTTATCAAACAATACAGTACCTGTAGCCACAATCAGTCTTCTAAAGCCTGATAATAATTGGAAAGGGGACTTGTGTTCTGTGTGAAGACACCCTGGAAAAAATGCTCTGTGATGCCGTTAAAGGGGAACTGCACCCAAAAATGTTTTTACTTTCATTTTTTTGCCATTATTCTGTAAGCCCTTCATGAATATGTCACCCTGCAAAAAAATCAAGCAGCTACCATAATGATGTAAGTTAAGAGCCTCTTAGCTAAAAGCAGCAAAATTATCATGTTAGTAAACTAGCTAATGTTTATTTTTTAGGATGAGATGTGATATGTAATGTTGCTAGCTAAGCAGTTACATCTCACATCACATTCTAAAAAAACGAATTAAACATACAAATTGCCATTTCAGAATAAGCCTCTTACTGTTAATTAAAGTTTATAAGTACTTAGGATAACAAAATGGCTAATTTACTACAAATATAGATGTGGCTAGATTCAGGATCCAAATGCCTTCTGACATTCCCCTCATGTCTGAAACAAATCCACTTGTTTCTCCTCATTGGCTTGGTCTTTTTGCACAGGAGGACATAAAACTCAAAATTGGGATTCTTGGCTTTGCTATTTGTACAGCCCACCACACAACAATGTTGTGACCTTTTCTTTAAATCTTGATCCACTGACTGCTAATACTAGCTCTATGGAGAACAATGGATTATTTAAAAAAAAAAAGTACAGGCAGAGGAACACAGGTCTGACAAATATCTGTGAAGTATGACAGAGATTACAAGTGCATCATAGATTTGATTTGAGCATGGTTATTTAGTAATATTTTCAAGGTAAATTCCCGCAGAGTATGCATTTTAAAACACACACATTGTAAAGATTTTGTACAGATTCACACAAAAAAGAATGCAAAGCGGGTAAAAAAATAATTTCCCAATTTTTACCTTGTCTGTCATTGACTCATATACAGTAGATACAGACAGGTTCAGTTGTGTAATCAGGCTGACCCACTGCCTTTATGTAGGGGAGAAGGCAATGGGCATAAAAGCCACTGTCCAGACAAGAGTTGGAATGGGTGAGCAGAGCAATATTTATTTCCAGTCATAAAGCAAAGGGAGAATTTGTGAAAAGGAAGCACATGGTACAACATATCAAACTATTAAAATACATTGGATTAATCTTTCCCAATGGCAATATACTTAAAACATAGATAACCTTACAGAATCTAAACCTTTGCTTTGTAGTAGGAAATACCTCTACAAATGATCAAATAGTGAGGAAAAATAATTAAATCATGTCCATTGTAGCAATCCTCACACGGGGCACCAAAATGTAAGGGGAAATAAATATATATTACCACATTCAATGATCAAATGGTGCAAAAGTATAATCAGCCCCATAATCGATTGTTAAATCATGATTACAAATTTCAACATTAAATATTAGCTAAATTAATAATCAATAATGTAATATGTGTAAGTCCTTTGAGATGGCAGGCTCTAAACATTTATACAAATAACAATCAGACTGACAACAAGGTTTAGAGTAGAATTTATTAAACAAACACATCTAAATTAAAATCCTGAAAGGCTAAATAAGGGAGGATATGGAAAGGGGGACTAGAGTGTTGCATGTGTGTGTCTAGTCATGTGTGTGATCAACAGCATACATGGTGCAGGGGAGAACAAAAGGTCCTCTGATGGAGCAAAGTATGATTTTAGCATGTGATGCTGACATGGCTACAGAGGGCCACTGGAGTTAGGTAGCTAAGTCTACCTACTCCCAGTGCACCTTGCCATTCTAAACACACGAGACCATATATCCAATAAGTTCAGTTAGATATCAGTGCAGGGAAAATCGGAAGCACAGATCTTGGTTAAAGTAAAATGGAAATGGAATTGTAAGCTAATGTTAGTAAGAAAGTATCTACGTTAGCTATGTAGAGCTAGGTGGCTGTGGCTAAGTACAAGCGATGTGATACAATCTAAATGATCAATACCATACTTCAGTGCATTTAAGAAACAAACAAGTTTTCCTCAGCTAAAAATGTGTGGATGATTGTCAGTCTTCCTGCTGGAGTGCAGATGTGTCCACCTGTGTCCAAAGAAACTCTGGCTTTGGTAGGCATCTCTGGATACCCCTTTGCTGCTCTCCTCTTAGCTGCTTGACACGCTGTCTAGAAGAGACGTGCACAAAGCTCGGTTTCTACGGACTCTTCTAGGTCTAATCCCAGTGGGGTTCACTAGGCCGAGGTGCACGTCCTCCAGGCGTCTGGAGATCACATGAGAGAACAGCAACAAATACTTACCGGCAAAAGAACATGACAGACACACTCTCTCTTGGGTTATAGCCACAACCCATGGTACTATCTCCAAGTAAACTTGTTAATTATCCTGCAAGTAAGCTAAAGGAACTGATCCACCACAAGATCAGTTTATTTACTAACTTTACATGTTGTTAGCATTCTTCAACATAGCAACAAGTAATTGCATCTAGCCTATGTACCTTCCTGCAAAAGCAAACCAGCACAACTTCCAAATTCCAGACTCCCTTTAAGATACCAGCAACAAGGAAATACCAGCTTCGACAGACAGCACAACATAAATCCAGAGACAGTGGCCAAGCCAGTTTCCTTGGACCAAAAAAGCCATGGGACCCACCATGCAGACTCATCTGCACTGCAGCAGTAAGACTGACAAACATCCAGCCATTAGCTTATGCCGAGTTCACACTACACTATTGTAGCCCTGATTTTCCGCTCGCCGACAGTTTTTGGAGATCGCCAACAAAGGTCCCAGATCAGAGGCAAATCGGCGCTCGCTTGGCGCTCGCAAATCGGCGCTCGATCGCTATGTGTAAACTGTTCAAAGACGCAATCCGAGAGACTCGCCGATGCATCGCAGACGACTGAAAGGTATCAAGCAGGCTAAATATCTGGATCCGGACCTGTCGGGGAGTCCAAATCCTGTTGTGTGAAGTGTCGTAACTGGCAAGGAGGGCGGCTACGAGCTATAGCCAATGAGAGCGCAAGACCTGGGGTGAGGGGAAAACTGGGGGAGGAGTAACACTTGCAACACGACAACATCAACAAGCATGGCTACATTATGGCTTTATTTATTTATTATTTATTTTAGTTAATTAATTTATGGTTTTATTTTATACATGGTTTTATTTACCTCCAACTCTCTCTGCAGAACAGACAATCCTTGCTGCCCGCATATCCCAATCCATTCTCTCACCTATATTCTTTCCTTTCTCTTCCTGGTTTTTTCGCTGCAAATCAGCGCACAAACAACTTGGATCGCTCTTTTCTTGTGGATATCCATTTTTGGAAGAAAAAAATCCTGGCTGTGTCCGAATAGTTAAAAAAAAAAAAAACGTCCTATGTCTTTTCCTAACCACTTTTCCTTGACCTTAGGAAAAGACACCCGCGGTGCTAAGAGAATTCGACTGCACTTACACTAGGCTACGTAATTATGCGACGGTGGATGTTATTGACGTGCGTCTGCCGTGGTGAAACTACAATGTTCCGAAGATGGACTACTAAAAGCGCATCTTAGATACTTTGCCCCGTGCGTTCTTACCGTGTTGTTTCATGCAGGCTATATAAATGTAGAAAACCTGGTGAAAAATATTACTTCAGTACCAAGGTTGGAATTGAAATAAAAAAGGAATTTAGGCTACCAGTCAAAAAAGTGAAACGAAATGGTTGTCACATTGAGAATGGTTGGTCATGCTCACCCTCCTGTCCACTCATATTTATCGACATGAATCCCAATTAGTATGATTGTATGAAAATAATTCATTAAATTTAATGCAAGATAGGCATAGGTTAGGCCTACAAATTTACTACTGTACATATCATCGTTTTTAAGTTTCAAACATGTTGAATTAAAAACATAATCTGGCTAAAAACATCTCATATCCCTTTTTCTTGAAAGACAGACTTCCGTGTTATGGTAAATATGCTGATTATGATCTGATTATAAGCCTATGCATATAATAGCTTAAGAACCACGACACAACTCAGTCATGTTGACCGTTTGTTTTCGTGAACGGCCGAATGGTGCTTCGCTTTAAATGTTGCTGCCGTAAGGAATTGTGGGATGGCATTATCTCCTTTTCTTTCATAAAGGATGGTCCAATGTACCCTATGCTAAAGGAGATAAGAAAGGAAGCATTGAAGCACCTTTCCTTAGCATTTAGAGAATTCTAACAGCTCTTATCATGGCTGCCACTTAGATACTTCCGGGTCATTTCACTCAGTTAGGAACCTCCCTAAGCAAAAAAGACTATTTGGACGCAGCCGGGAATTCCTCCTGGCGAAAGATCTTGTAATGTGTGACCCCCTGTCACCGATCAGTCATGTAGTGTGGGAATCTTGAAGTCGTTCTGGTTGGCACACTAGCTAGCTAGTGTGCCAACATAAAATTGATTACATAAAATTGATAACATACTTTTTTGGAAACAAAAACAAGCTCCCTAATGCCAAGCACACACTACATGACTGTCAAAGTCGTCAGATCGCTGTACTGTTCACACCACAACTTTCTGTCTTGTGGTGTGAACAGTACAGCGATCTGACGACTTTGACAGTCATGTAGTGTGTGCTTGGCATTAGGGAGCTTGTTTTTGTTTCCAAAAAAGTATGTTATCAATTTTATGTAATGTTGCGTTTAGATTATATCACATGGCTTTTTAGTTAGCTACAGCCAAGTAGCCCCACATAGCTAGCTAACATACATACTCTGTTACTAACATTAGCTTGCACTCCACCTTTCTTTGAACCAAGACCTGTGGATGTGAAATCCCCGGTACTAATATACTCTTTAGAGATATGGTCTTGTACAGTATATTTAGGATGGCCATGTGGACTGGGATTAACTAGATGTAGCTAACCTCAGTAGCTGCCTGTAGCCATGTTAGCTTCACATGATAAAAAGCGATTCATAATTCGTTCCATCAAAGGAGACTTTGGTGAACACATGACTACACACGCAGCACTCTAGTCCCCTTTCCATCTGCTCACTTATTTAGCCTTTTAAGATTTTAGGTTAGATGTGTTTAATAAATTCTATTTTTTGAGACTGATTATGAAACTGAGAATATATTTTTATTAAAAACAGACACATTTTGATTATCTATCCTCACTATTCTATAATTAGTAGAGGTATTCCCCCTACAGGTTTATAAGGGAGACCTTGTAATAAAAAATGTATTAGTGTTACACACACTCTGCATGGTCTGACAGCTACAAATCATATACACGCAAACATACACACAAAGAACCCACATCTATTTACAAATATAAACCAGCCAGAGAGAGAGACAGAAACAGCATACATGTGTTATAGGTGTGTGGCAGGACTCGCTTCAGGAGAGAGAATCAGGGCAATCTGGGGCCACATCTACAGGTTAAGGAGGCAGACACACTTGGGTCCCCTTAATAAATCAGCCCAGTTGTGTGTGCCTACTTTACCCCCCAACTTGCCACGACTCCATCTCACAGAGTGAGCACTGGTGCAAAGTATAAAATGGATGCTGTACAACAGGTCTATTCACTGCCTGTGATCCTTCTTAATTACACATTGCAAATAAACTTTAAATTATTTAAGATAAACTTTTTTTATTTATATTTATATTTATTTATTTTCATCTAAACAGTTTACTTTACATTGGTGATAATTTGAACATAGAAATCAATAAAGTAACTCACATTCACACCAAAATGTAAGTCCTTATGATTTTTGAGTGTGCAGTTTGAATTTTAGAGGCAGTTAAAAATATTTTCCTCCTATTTGCAATATTTCTTCTAGCTCAATCAGCTGTTTATCCTTATGGGACTGTGCTACTGTTGGTGTTGACAGCATGGCATCATGTAAACTTAGCCATCATTTCAAACTTCACATGTGAACTGCATTTGGAGAAGCTCATTTCTTTTCAACTGAAGACTGACACAGAAGATCCAAATACACCAGAGAACTGAAGTTTTTCATTTTTAATGGAGACCAATTCTGAAACAAAACTGCAGTATTTTGCAGCCTGAATAAACAGCAGGATTTTCTCACTTTAAATGATGAGCAGGATTGTTCAAAACAGTATGTACAATTTCCTGAAATCCTAATCTGAAATTCCAGCCCTGAAGAAAACCATGAGGGAAAAGTAAGGAGGACTGAATCCAGCACCAAATGTGGCCAGGAATCCAGATCCATAAGAATATCAAAACAAAGCAATAAAAAAGTTTTTTAAAATGGAACACCCAATCATAATATTTTGCAACTTGAATGGTCCCTACTCTTTGTGAATTCGCATGTGTACTCTCAGAGTGTTTGACTGACCAAAACTCTTCCCGCATAGGGAGCAATGGAATGGACGCTCCCCAGTATGTATCCGCTGGTGTTTTGTCAGCTCTGATTGATACATGAACCCTTTCCCACATTGGGAACATTGGTGTGGACGCTCCCCTGTATGAAATCGTTCATGCGCTGTTAGTTTTGACGCAGAAACAAAATCTTTCCCACATTTTGAGCAGTGGTATGGGCGCTCCTCTATATGAGTTTGTTGATGTTTTCTTAAATTACCTATTTGACCAAAGCACTTCCCACACTGGGAACACTGGTATGGGCGCTCCCCTGTATGTGTTCGCTGATGTGTTGTCAGGTTTGATGCACATCTGAAACGCTTTCCACATTGGGAGCACTGGTATGGGGACTCCCCTGTATGCAGTCGCTTGTGCACTGTCAAGTCTGACTGATATACAAAACTCTTGCCACACTGGGAGCAGTGGTATTGACGCTCCCCTGTATGTGTTGGCAGGTGTTTTGTCAGATCTGATTGATAAATGAAACTCTTCCCACACACTGGGCAGTTCAAGGAGTGCTCCCCTGTATGAGTTCGCTGGTGCTTTCTCAAGTTTGACGCACATCTGAAACTCTTCCCACACTGAGAGCAGGGGAATGGGCGCTCCCCTGTATGAATTCGTTGGTGTATTGTCAGGTGCGACGCAGTTACAAATGTCTTCCCACAATAGGAGCAGTGGTATGGACGTTCCCCTGAATGTGCACGCTGATGTTTTTTCAAAACTGATGCAGAAATGAAACTATTTCCACACTGGGAGCATGGGTATGGGCGTTCACCCGTGTGAATTCGCTGATGCGTTTTCAGATCTGATGCTGATGTGAAACTCTTTCCACAGTGGGAGCAAGTATATGGGCGCTCCCCTGTATGAATTCGCTCATGTTTTTTCAAATCTGATGCAGATGTGAAACTTTTCCCACACCGGGAGCAGGGGTATGGGCGCTCACCTGTATGAATTCTTTCATGTTTTTTCAGATCTGATGCAGAAGTGAAACTCTTTCCACATTGGGAGCAGGGGTATGGACACTCCCCTGTGTGAATTCGCTGGTGTGTTATCAGATTGGATGCATACTTGAAACTCTTCCCACACATGAAGCATGTATGAGCCCCTGTAGTGCCTGTGTGGGAAGGTTTTGGGGTGGGGGTTGTCTTGTGGGCTGTGGGTTGCTGATAGGTGCTACTCCTGGGAGGCAGCATGTTCTCTGCTCTAGTTCTTCCAGAGCTCAGAATCCTGCTGTACTCCTCTGGGTGAACCTTCTCAATGTGCCAGTTCAGGGACGCTTCTTCCATGTGAACAAATGGGCACTGCAAGCAGGCAAAGACCTGAGATGACTCCTCATCACATTGCCCTGAGGAGACAATAGGTGGCACAACATATTAATCTTTAGAACAATAAGACATGTAAACAAGCATGAATACATACACACATTATACAGTCAGGGCTTTTCCATTGGTGGCACTGGTTCAATCACAGTCACATCAGCACATGACTTAGTCATAACCCCCTCTCAGGGTTTCTTTTTCAAACAAAACAGTTACCTATATTTCTTTGCAGAAAATGTGAAATAGAAAGACAAGGGTCTTCAGTGTGTCTTTGGTATATTGGAAATAAAAGAAACTGAAAAGAAAAAACAGCCTGTTGCCAATAGACTATTAATTAACCAATTGATTGAATTTTTTCAACTCAGACCTGATCTTCATAAATATATTTAAAATCAACAAAAAATAGGTCATCCTATCTTTAGCCTACGTGATGACATGACAATGACAGATACAGTTGTTTAGATCGAAAACGAAAGACATTCGATGGGAACCACAGAATAATGCACAGTCTTGCAATAGGTTTTCACTGATACAGCCTAGGCTATGGAAAATATCTAAACATCTAAATGTGATTAATAAATAGAATAAAGACTGTTTGTATCCTATAAAATTGAATTGCATTGAATTACCTCACTTTGTGCGAACCTTTAAGACTGTTAGGTGTACCCCCCATTTGCTCATTTACTTTTGCTGCAGTGAACTGTTTGGGGAAAAGCTAGAAACAGGGAAATTCACTTATACAGTAGACAAATTAACATAATGTCAAATAAAAGAGTTGTGTTTTGTATTTGGTTGCATATAATTTGCATGCCATGACTTCCTGATGTCTGTGACCTATCCATATCATCAGAGTCTGGATATCTTATTTTCAGGTTGTCCTACAAGCGATACAAAACTCTTTGCATTTGAATGGATCTCTATGGGAATTGGGGGGAAGTGGGACTAGACTCAGCTGTAAATTATGCTGATACAGTACATGAAACACATTTGTTGGCTAAATGGCTTTAAGTCATCAAGGGTCCAAGGTATCAAATGAGCCTCAAACCACCATGCTGCTGCCAGATATGCAGTAGATACAACAAGCATTGTTTCTCCTAATTAATTTTCCTGTTGAACTCAATGGATAAAAATATTCCATACTGTATTAGCATAATTTACAGCTGAATCCCACATTGAAACATCTCTAGGGGTGACAGTGCATTCTCGGGCCTATAGATTTCCTGAACACAAAAAGACTGTGCCGGCGGAATTGCAGATAATGTTCAGAAATGGGAGTAATAGAAGAATCAGAGAGTGCCATTTGTGCAGCCTCATTGTGCTTGTGCATTGCGCTTCTGTGTTGATTATTGCAATAAATTTTGGCATTTTTGGTCCCCCATAATCCTCAGGCCCAAAAATCAATAACTCAATTCTTCATATAAAAATCAATCTCTACCCAAGATCCATTAACTCCATAGTTCAAGAATATTTCATCATCACCAGAAGTTAATTGCTGATGCAGTTCAGTTATAACCCATGATACATGCTATGCAAATTTAACATATCAATTCTCTGAAATAATACCTGAAATAGGCTATTTCATATAGGGGTTCATGTGTACTACAATAAGCATAGCTCAATCTTTTCTGACCGGATTGCCTAATAAGCAACACTATGCATTATGATGCAATAGCTGCAATTCTTGGCCAATTCCTATGACTTACAAAATCCTCACAGCTGTTTTGCAGTGGGAAAGAAAACACGAACGCATTTGAGGAACTGTTTTCGTTTTTTGTTCCTACAACCTGGTGGAAAAGAGGTTATTGACAATGCATGCAGTGGTTTCCAGCAGCAGACCACCATTCTCTTGGCAGCAGTAAAGGCGGCTGTATAATCAAAACAAAATGGGACAACACGTTTCGAACAAGAGACGAACAAAGACACGGTGTTATGAATTTGGACGGCGTAGTGCAAGCAAGCTACCAGCAATAACTGTTAGCAGGCAGTTTGCAAACAGCCCGCCATTTCCCAGACCTCCCCCTATGTACAATTTGTCCTTGAGCTTTAACTGATGAACATAGTTGCCGATAAAAGAATAATGAATATTGCATGTCGTGGAACTCAGAAAGCCCATGTTGCCCAAAAATATAAAATATAACCAAATGTATGAATGCCTTTATCACTCCACTGTGAAAATATGATTGGTTAACTATCAATTAAGAGTATAATATAAAACATAGAATAATTAAGAGAATAATTATAAAACATTCAGGAATGAATAAAGAACTTGTCAGTAATTTTTATAATTTTCTGGATCTTCTGTCATATAAGCAGAAAACAGTAAATCAAGGAGGCAAACTTTTTGGCCACTTTTTAATAATATGTCTGAGAGTTTATATGGGTGAACCAATACCTTCTGTATCAGCCAATGAGACGAGGGAAACGCTAAACCACTGTAGTCTCCAGGGTTATTTTTGGCTCAAAATAGTGCTTGACTGGTGACTGTGTGACAGTGACTGCGGTCGGTCTGGCTTCACTTCCACCATCAACTCGACGTGTCGTCTTCCTATATATGCCTACATTTAGAATTTAAAGTTCTGGTCTTCAAGAGACCATCACAATGCATTGAGATATAAGCTATAATTAAAAGTGTGACAAAAATAAAAAATTGAAACAGTTTGAATATTTATTGAAGGATTACATATTTTAAGTACCATATTTGGGGGAAAATATAGCATATACTGAAGGATTTACACATTGTAAGGGGGTCATTTTACAAGAATAGTGGTATTAGGAATCGCAATATATCTTGAAATGTTTTTCACTTCTGCCACTCAAAACAGTGTTACAATATTACTTAAACTTTTAACTTAATGAATTCAGACAAATGCCAGCTTACTGTATTTAAAATATTTTTATACATTCACTCAAATACTTGCACCATCCTTTTTGTCACCCTCCACAACTTTAAAGGCTTTTCAGAATTTTATTTCACAGTTCTATCTGCACAGATGTAGAAAAACAGTGTAGGTTAATACAGTAGAATTCACTTAATTGCACAACACAATAAAATTTCAGGAGAAATCTCTCTACTCTGTCACAATCCTCCCTCATCTCCACCGCTCTGTCTACACTTCCCCTTCCTGCGTCTTTCTCTAACCTGCCAGTTGATCTTGCCACCTCCACCCTCAACTCCTGCCTCTCCCAGTCCCTCGACTCACTTTGTCCTCTTGTCTCCAAACCAGCACGCTCCTCACCCCCCTGCCCATGGCTGACTGAGTCACTACGCTCCAGCAGAACATCACTGCGGGCTGCAGAGAGGAAGTGGAGGAAATCCCGATCCTCTGATGACCTGACCGCATACCATACCCTGCTGGCGACTTTCACATCTGCCCTCACGTCTGCGAAAGCCTCTTTTTTCCAATCCAAGATCAGTGCATGTGTCTCTAATCCACGCAAACTATTCTCCACCTTCTCTTCCCTCCTCATTCCTCCTCCACCCCCACCTCCCTCTTCCCTCTCCGCAGATGACTTTCTGGCCGCCTTTGAAGGAAAGGTGGCTACAATCCGGAACTCCTTCGCCCATCCAGTGAGCCCCCCAACCCCCCGGGACAAACCCACAGCCACACTGACCTCCTTTGAAATGCTGGAGGACTCCGATGTATTACAACTCATCACCTCTCATCGCGCAACCACCTGTCCACTTGACCCCATCCCATCTAAAGTTCTCCAATCCATTTCCAGCGAGCTCCTTCCCTATCTGTCTTCCATTGTTAATTCCTCTCTCTCCTCTGGTCATGTTCCATCTGATTTTAAGATGGCTCGTGTTACCCCACTTCTCAAAAAACCCACCTTGGACCCCTCCGATGTAACGAATTATTGACCCGTATCCCTTCTACCCTTTCTGTCCAAAACCCTTGAACGAGCAGTTCTTAAACAATTAACCTCTTTTCTCCATCAGAACAACCTGCTATACCCTCACCAGTCTGGCTTCCGATCCGGGCACTCAACAGAGACTGCACTCCTAGCTGTGACGGAGGCACTTGCCACTGCAAGAGCCTCACGCCTCTCCTCTGTCCTGATCCTTCTTGACCTGTCTGCAGCTTTTGACACAGTCAACCATAAAATACTCCTCTCCACCTTGGCTGAGATGGGAATTGCCGGGACTGCCCTGTCTTGGTTCGCTTCCTATCTTGCAGATGGGACCTACCAGGTCACCTGGAAGGGGTCTGCCTCTGCTTCTCATCCACTTGTTACGGGAGTGCCGCAGGGATCTGTACTGGGTCCTCTGCTGTTCTCCTTATACACCAGATCTCTTGGTTCAGTCATTAATTCACATGGCTTTTCCTATCATTGTTATGCAGATGACACACAACTCTTCTTTTCTTTCCCCCCCTCGGCCACACAGGTCGAGGATAAGATCTCTTCCTGCCTGGCTGACATCTCCACCTGGATGGCCAGCCACCATCTGAAGCACAACCTCAACAAAACTGAGCTGCTCTTCTTCCCGTGCAAGACCTCCTTGCTTCGTGACTGCCTCTCACTCTGCCAAGAGCTTGGGGGTGGTCCTGGATGACTAACTGGACCTCAAGGAGCACATCAAGGCAACATCACGGTCCTGCAGATTCCTCCTGTACAACATCAGGAGGATTCGACCATACCTGACGACGCACTCCAGCTGCTCGTCCAGGCTACGGTGACCTCTCACCTTGATTACTGCAACTCTCTCCTTGCAAGCCTGCCAGTTTGTGCCATACAGCCACTATAGATGATTCAGAATGTCGCTGCCCGACTCATCTACAACCTCCCAAAATTCTCCCACGTCACTCCTCTGCTGCAATCACTTCACTGGCTACCGGTCGCTGCCAGGATCCGGTTCAAAGCCCTGACCCTTGCCTACACTGCTGCCAACAGGACAGCCCCCCATCTACTTGCAGGACATGACTCAATTCTATGTGCCTGCTCGATCACTCCACTCTGCGGCAGCAGGGCGCCTTGTAACCCCTCCCACCCGCCCAAAGGGATCGCAGAGCTTCTCCACCCTAGCTCCCCAGTGGTGGAACGAACTCCCCGTCCCTCTCCGAACCTCCCCCTCACTATCCATCTTCCGCCGTGGCCTGAAGACTCATCTCTTCAGACTATACCTTGACTAACCACCACCACGCTGTATAAAAATTTTTTTTTTTTTAAAAACCCTTTCCCTGTCACTTGTTACATGTTACCCCATCCCTGCACTTCTTGGTAATTTGTATTTGTCCTAATACTGTAGCTTATTCTTCTGCCTAGTTGGCTTTGCAGATGTTAGACCAGAATAGTGTTCATTGTTCTCGGCTAGAAATAGCTGTACAAAATAAGTAATTGTACCTTACTGATCCTGTGTTCAGCAGTTGTCTACGACCATGAAATGCACTTTTTTTGTACGTCGCTTTGGATAAAAGCGTCTGCCAAATGAATGTAATGTAATGTAATGTAACAACAGATTATCGCATATTTGCATAGAATCCCCATTTCCCGAACCTTTTCCCATTTGTTACATTACAAAGAGATAGCATATTTGCATAATCCATTAATGGATATTTAAGATGTTTTTAAGGAAATAGCATCCAATTACACTGCATAATGATTTATAAATATAGGGGAGAGTGGAATCTGTTGTGACACATTTCGTCTTTTATTGATTACTAAGAGGCCGCTTGCATAACAATGACAATATTTTGTACTGAATATTTTCTATCAACTATTGATGATGTTTATTAAACTCAATCAGAAATGTGAAAGGTACAGTTTAACTACCCGTGGGGTCGTTTGTTGTGATAGGCAAGACCTGCGGCTGCTGCTCTTGCTGAATTTCTGTGGCTGGTCTTGCTCGATTGCTTGTGCCTGACACACACTTCACGTTTGTGGTAGAAAGAGTGAGGGGAAGATGTCTGGTGTTGTTTGGAAAAGTTGGTCACAGGACTATGCTTTTAAGTGTGTATTTGATATTAGTTCAAGTTTTTAAAAATCCATATAATTATAAGGTAAGATGGTTTTGTTCCCAAAGTGAAAATCTTTGTTGCCATTAGGGGATGGGGGATAGGATCTCCCCCCCATCTGTTAAGCAAGTGGCTAACAAACTAGCCGCTTAGCTAATTCGGCCACCTTCTTGGTAACCAAAGGTTTTTTAGTGTGCTTTTTTCGCCACCCTAGGACAAAATATAATTGTCGTTAGATAGTTTTCCTTTATTGTTACATTCTAGCATTGGCTACAGTTTATTACAATCTGATTCTGGATAAATCTTGGTTGCATTTTGTCCTGAGATATAAAATATTACCTAATACATGAGATCCTTCAGTTATTGCTATCTAGTAAAAGCTAGCCAAGTTAGTTGATTATAACCAGATTTATTCTGGGCCTGGTAGTTATTTTTCATGTTCTTTATTAGTTAGTTAGTTAACTAGATAGTTAAAAGTGCTGTATTTTTGTCATCTCCCATTTCTGCTGTTAGTTGTCCATAGCCAACCACGCATTTTAAGTTGTGGCGTTAGGAGAGTTGCTGTTATAAACATGTTTGACCCATATTGGCAGGGTATTAAAAGGTGTGATGACATATATGACGCAAATTAGTGCACAAGTTGACGCATGAAGCGATGTAAAGACTAGAACAGATAAGGAGAGATAAGGAGACACATGGTAAACAAGGAGAGTATAAAAACTAGCGCTGCGGACCACTCAGTACCGTGTGTAGACTGGAGACAGCCAATCCAGACTAACACCACCCTGGCGATGGAAAGGACTCAGGAGCCGAAGCAAGCGAAAGGCAAGCGAAAGCCGAGGCGAGTCCAAGAAGGTAGCCAGCCCCGACGCAAGGAAAGGAAGTCATCGCCAGCCGCATATCAAGGCAACTCAGAGACAGGTCCCAGGAGGTGAGAACGTGACACCTACTTCTTGACTTCCCCTGAAACAAAACCACTCGAACAGCTATTTAAGTGGGTAGCCCCCCTGACTGGACGCATCTCTGAACGGACGGAAGCAACTCCTTACTTGAACATCTCAAGCAACTTTTCTTGTGGACATTTCCTCTGGATTAACTGCATCAGTGTGAGTTGAGAAGTCTGTATGCCTTATTAATAATATATAGATATATACCTAGGTTAAACGTGTGTGTGTGTATTGTAACTTTTACTTAGAAGAATATAGACCCGACTATTGTCGTGTTAAGATTAGTTAATAAGACAGCTAAATTAAGTGTGTAAAAGAGCTTAATAAACTGAGTAATTAAGATATACTTCTGGTGTCTAATTACTCTCAAGCCTCATCACCACATTCCAAAAGAACCTTTGTACTGAAGTGCTGCGTGTATATTGGATTATAATAACACTAAATTAAACTAACAAAAAAAATCGTAATAACAATAATGTGGTAGTAAAATGCAATCTGTCATTATCAGCCTTTATCAGTACAAAACACTACCTATAATAGTGTGAAAACCAATGAAATTTTTTTTAAAGCTAAATTTTAGAAAAGGTGGCTTGGGAAGGTGAGGAAACGGGAGAAGAAGTGAAGAAGTAATCATTTGAAATGTCTGTTTAAATACTAGAAATACATTTTTGGAAATTGAGGCTACTATGAATAGTGGGGGCTATGACATAGTTGGGATTTCAGAGACATGGTTTGGGGAGGAGGATGGGGATGAATATAATATAGAGGGGTACCAACTCATTAGGAAGAATAGATCCAGTAAAATAAGTGGTGGTATTGCTCTATGTAAAAGAAAATTTTAATGTGCAGGGAATTCCAGAAACTGACCAGCTCACATTGATTAAGCACATAGGGCGGACATGAAAAGGGCCTTATGGCAAGTGTGTGTTACCAGCTTCAGACAGTAGTGTGAATTCAATGCTCTTTGGAAAAATAAAACAAGCTTGTCAGGAGTGTGAGACTATTATTAAAGGTGACTTCAATTACCCCGCTATTAATTGGGAATTGATGACAGGACAAGAAAAAGGTGAGGAGGATTTTTTAGATGTTATATATGACCTTTTTAGGCACAGTGTCAGCCTACAAGAGGGAAGTCAATTCTGGATCTGGTGCTATGTAATGATCATGACAGAATATTTTGGTAATCGAGCCACTTGGGACTAGCAATTATTCTGCAGTTAGTTTGATGAATTCTGGCAAATTAAGAAGGCCTCTACGGCCAGAATTTGGTATTTTAGATGAGCCAATTATCCAGCAACCTCTAGATGAGCCAATTCATCCAGCAACCTCTACTAATAAAAAATCCTCCTCCCAGACAGCAGAACAAACCTCACTCTGGTAGCCCCCAAAACTCCCAGCACTCTCACCTGAAGCCAAATTTTTGCAACATAATCTCCCCCCCCCTCACCTCTAAGCCTTGACCCTCAATGCCCACAGTCCAATCGTGATGCCCTGATTCATGGCATCTCACTCACTTCTTCCCAGCATCCACAATAATCCTGACTTGGACTTCATTCCTGTTCATCACAAACACAGCTGCCCCCCTCAGATGCTACAATGTCAATCCATACCTGTTCATACAACAAACAGATTCTCTCCACTCAGTGTTCCCAGTTCCCCTTCTCCACTATCACCTCACCAGGAATCCTTCTCCCCTGCTTCTTCCTCCTTTGGCCAAACTCCCTCTCCTATAGTCCTCATTATTGGAGACTCCATCATTCGTGATGTAAGTGTTGAGACCGCTAGACCAACCTTTGTCCTACCCATCCCTGGTGCCAGGGCTAACAACATCAAACCAAACTTGAAGCTATAATCACATAAATCATCAACCTACTAAAAAATAGGCATACATGTTTGAACAAATTATGTACTTGTACATAATTTCAAAGAGATTTCAAAAATGCTCCTCCCTGTGCGTACAGGTGATGAGATGTACAGCAGACTCCTTTCTTTAAATGTATGGCTCTCAAAGTGGTGTGCTTCTCAGGGGCTTTGCTTTATAAATAACTTGCCTTTCTGCAGATAACCTGGGCTATTAAAGGGAGATGGTCTTCATCCCAGCCCTGATGGCTCCTACATCCTGTCCAGAAATATTAGTCAAGGATTGAACTATGACTGTTATTGATGCCAGGGTTCTGTCCCCTTAGCATATACCCCTGGCTCAACAAATTCCCTGGACAAATCATGTACCAAAAGACCCCAGGTCATTTCATCTACTGTTTCTAGGCCTCATCACACCTTTAGAAGTTATTACAGATCAAGTGGTGCTAGACACAGCAGTCTCATTTCAATTATTCTACTCCAAAATCCTAGACCAGTTAGTTCAGTTAACCGGCCCCCCTCCTTGCATGCACCCTTAGACTTCAAAAAAAAAGTAAGGGGCTTGGGCTGATGCACCTTAATATTTGCAGAATTCTTCCGAAAATGGATTTAGTGGACATTTGGGTCAACGATACTAATCCTGATGTTTTTGTTTTCTCTGAAACATTGCTAAAAAATTCTATTGAAGATGATTCTATAAGGAATATAATGTTTTTAGATGTGGCAGGCCTAAAAAAGGTGGTGGGGTAGCAACTTATATTAAAAATAACCCACATGCAACTAAATCACTAAGTGTTTCTGTTCCAAAGCAGTTTGAACTGCTAGTCACTAAAATAGAACTAAGTCCTAACGTTAGCCTATATGCGGTAGCAGTCTATTGCCTAACTTCTGCAGCTGCTAATGTCATGAATGCTATAGCAGAACTGCTAGCTCCCTTCCTATCCTCTGAGGTGGTCTATTTTACTTTATCTTAACCTTAATTGGTTGTCCCCATCCTCCGATTGTTTGAAGTCTACCTGTATTGATCTGGGTTTAAGCCAATTAATTACTGTTCCTACCCGCATAAATTTGAAAGATCCTTCTAAATCTAACGTTAATGATGTAATTTTAACTAATGCTCCACATAAATACATGTCCAGTGGAGTTTTTCCACTAGATGAGTGATCATTGTCCAATAGTGTGCATCAGAGATACTAGAATGCCTGAATCAAACCCCCATTTTATCGCAAAGAGGGACTTCTGAAACTTTAAGGAACAAGGGTTCTTGCATGATCTGTACCATGCCAATTTGTCATGTATCTCTAGTATCCCTGATTATGAGATTATGCGTGACCATTTTTCATCTGTGTTTATCTCCCTGACAAACAAGCATGCACCCATGAGAAGACTTAAAGTTCAAACACTAATAATCCCTGGTTTATATCTGAGCTCACTAACTTGATTCAGTTGAGAAATTAAGCTTGGCTCAAGCCAAATGCACCGGTAGCTCCTTGGAATGGCTGGTCTTCAGACAGTTAGGAAATTATAATAATAATAAACCTTTATTTAACCAGGTTAGTCCCGTTAAAATTCAAAAATCTCTTTTTTAAGGGAGACCTGGCCAAGAAGGCAGCAGCACAAAATGTTACAGACAATATAAAATGATAAACATAAAAACATATATCCAAAGCAAAATGTGTGAAAGAGCATGATAGAGGAACAAAAGAGCAATACAAAAGCAGAAACACAAAGTAAGTACAGTCAAAAGCTAGATAACAGCTTATTCAAAGCAACAACAATTTCCGAGTGACTTTGTTTCCATAGTCTTAACAACTGCCTTGAACTCAGTGAGAGGAACCAGATTCTTAAGCTTCAGCTCTTTCTGTAGGCTATTCCATGCGGAGGGGGCAGAGATCATAAAGGCTTTCCTGCCCATCTACATCCGAGCTTTGGGGAAATAAGTGCTCTACTTCTGTAAGGAATGTAAAATCAAAATATTACTTAAATTCTCTTGCTGGTTCTCATGCTAATCCTGAAAAGTTCTGAAAAATAGTCCACTCAACTAAGTGCAAAGGCTATAACTCACTACTTAATCAAATCAGGCTAAACTCTAGTTTAGTTACGGATCAGAATGAAGTAGCTGATGCCTTTAACCAGCATTTTGTTGCAGTGGGCCATCTTTTTGAGAGAGAATCCAGAATTAATGTTGACATTTCAGATTTGTCTGAGCCTATATCCGAACGAACCCATGATTCTCCAAATACTGCTCCTAATATTGCTGTTACCAGGAACAGAGTTGCCCATTTTTCTTTTTCTCCATTCACTTTGTGTGAGGTGCTTAGTGATCTCCTGGCTATTGATGCAAAGAAGTTCACTGGAGAGGAACAACTTGACCCATATTTTATTAGGCTTTCTGCTCCTCTGATTGCAGTGCACCTAACTCATATTTTTAATCTCAATATTCTCTCCGGTGTTATCCCTGAAGTATGGAAAGCTGTGCATGTGCTACCACTCCATAAGGGTGGTGATCCTAGCGACATTAATTATCGCCCTATTTCTAAACTGTCCTGCTTGGCTAAAGTATCCCATTCTGAGCAATCACCAATCAGAATTCAGTGATAATCATAGTACAATTTCTGCTACAACTCTTGCGATCAATGGCATAGTGGCCTCTCCAGATAATAGACAACACTGTGCTGCTTTTTGTGGATCTGTCTAAAGCATTCGATACCGCTGATCAATCCACATTGGATTGGATTGAACTGCCTATAATTGGTTTGGAAACTACCTATCTGACAGATCTCAATGTATGATCATGTTTCATCCAAGTTTCTTAATATAACTAAAGGTGTCCTTCAAGGTTATATTTTAGGTCCTGTATTATTTACAATTTATATGAATAATGTGTTTTTTAATGTAAAGAGTTGCAATCTACATCTTTATGCAAATGACACTGTACTTTATAGTTCTGCTTCTACTGTATCCCAAGCTGTTGAAAATCTGAAGCTCAGCTTCAATGCTTTGCAGAAGGCCCTCTTAGATCTCAAACTAGTCTTAAATTGAGACAAAACTAAATGCATGTTATTTACCAGATCTAAGAGAACAGATTTTACTGAGCAGATGTGTACACTCAATGGTGCCCATATTGAGAGTCTCACACTATAAATATCTGGGTATCTGGATTGATGTAAACCTGACTTTTAAGACTCATATTGATAAATTAATAAATAGAACTACGAGCGATACTTGGTTTCCTTTACAGAAATAGATCTTGTCTCTCATTTTACAGTAGGAGGACTGTTGAGGCAACATTCCTTCCAGTACTTGATTACGGTGATATATTATATAAACACACTGATGCTTCCACCTTAAAGTCTTTAGACTCCATCTATCATTTAGCCCGACGTTACATCACTGGAGATAGGTACCATACTCACCATTGTGTACTGTATCAGAAGGTAGGCTGGCCCTCCCCATCTCAGAGAAGAGACCAACATTGGTTCCTGTTTTTATATAAAGCACTTCTCCAAAAGCTACCTCCTTATATTTTATCTCTTATTGAATGGAGAGTTGGAGCCTATCAGACTCGTTCTCAGGACTGGTTGATCCTCCAGGTGCTGTGGGTCTACTCTGAACTGGGTATAACTGCATTTAGATATAGTGATCCTCTACGCCTGGAATGAGTTGCAGTGCGCATTAAAGCTGAACTCTTTGATTACCATGGGCCAATTCAGGACCCTGATTAAGAAACTGGCTACCTTTGAATGTAAATGTTCTAACTGAATTGAACTGTTTTTATTCATTTTATTCTATTTTATTATTGATTGGTTTATTTTACATTTTTTAAAATTAATTTTCATATATTCATTTTATCTCTTAGAACCTTTAGCTTTTATCTGTTAGGCTGTTTTTTTTTTTTTGTCATCAGGGCTCCATTGAAAAAGAGACCCAGTGACTCAATGTTATTTCCATGTATAAATAAAGGTTTCTAAACAAGATGCTAGCAAATTTAAGTAATATTGACTGAGTCCAACTTCTTGACTGCTAGACTGTAAATGAAAAGTGGAGCAGGTTCAAAAGGGTTATTCTTGAGACACAATGAAAATTTATTCCAAAGGCATGAAAAAATAAGTTCAAGTTGCCCCAGTGAATGAACAAAACCATATTGGAGAGTTTGAGGGAAAACAATTAAACTGTATGAAATGTAGCCTATAAAAAAGGACTGAGAGTAATAAGGCTGAATATTGTAATATGCGTGCTAAGGTTAAATAAATAAAAAACTATAGGAATTCAAGAGGCTCTTGGAAAGGCATTTTGCCCAAGATGCAAAAAATAATCCTAAACATTTCTTTCAATATCGTAGTAGGAAAAGGAAAGTGAAGGAGGATCTCAGGTTCATGGAAATGAAGGAGCATTGCTTTATACAAATCAAGATATTGCTGATGCATTAAATAGTTATTTTGTTGAGAGAGTCTCGGTAAAGAAAAGGTTACTAAAAGACTGAAAGGCATATTCAGTACTCCGAATGTCTTAGCAGATATTGAGATAGAGGATGAGGAAGTACTAATAAATTACATAAACTAAAGACAAATAAGGCAGCAGGCCCTGATAGCATATAGCCAAGGGTACTCAAAGAGATAGGTGAGATCATATTTAAACCACTGGCAGGTATTGTTAGACAGTATTTAGAAACTGGAAAAATACCTGAGAACTGGAAGTATATATATATATGTATATTTATATATATAATATAAAACCAATATATAAGAATGATTGTACTGGAAAATCCAGGAAATCACAGGCCTGTCAGTTTAACTTGCAGCATGGTTTTCGTACAGGAAGGTCATGCCTGACAAATCTTCTGGTATTCTTTGAAGACAATAACAAAGCTTATGGTATTACATACTTTGATTTCCAAAAAACATTTGATAAGGCACTAATTGAGATATAACAAAATGAAGACAACAGGAATTACAAGAAGTATTTCAGAATTGATTCAGAACTGGCTACAGGGAAGAACAAAAAGAGAAGTAGTAGGAGGCATATTATCTGAGCAGGGAACTGTGGGAAGTGGAGTCCCACAAAGTTCAGTGCTGGGACCACTGTGCTTTCTTATTTGTATCAATGGACTTGACAGGGACATAGAAAGTACATCAGTTAAATTTGCAGATGGTACAAAACAGGGAGGCCCAGCTAATAGTTAGCAATTTGCTACAGTAATCCTGAAGACCCAGGATTTATCCAGAAGTGAGCAGAAACCTGGTATATGAAATTTAATAGACAAATGTAGTTATGCATATTGGAAATAAAAACATTAGGCAGGATTATTTTATAGGAGGAAAAAAATTATGTAAAAAAGTAATGGTTGATCAAAGCCTTTCAGGTTCTAGGCACCGTGCTGTAGCAATAAAAAAGGCCAACAGGATGCTGGGATATATAGCCAAAAGTGTTGAGTATAAATCCAAGGAAGTTTTACTTATCTTATACATCATCAAAACATCTTTGCTTTTTTGGCCTAATAGGATGAAGCAATGACATGAATACAGAATGCAGAATGAATCACTGTCAGTGAGGTATAAATGCAAAATTAATATAAAGGAAAACCAGAATACTTCTATGTTTCCATGTAAAATTAGAGAAAAATCTGGAATATTATGAATTATTCTAGGCCAAAAGATTAACCAGAAATGCAAGTATTGCCAATATAAAGCTAAATTAATGAGGCAGAAGAGTAATAGACCCACCCCAACCCAACACCTTTCCACTGATACGCTCTCTAACCCACATGAGAACTGACTCCAGCTCTGCCACCCCTCTACCTACCTCCTTGGATTTCGTTTTTGTGCCATGCTCTATTCCTGTCTGTGGTAAGACAGAGCGCTACATTAGATTCACATTTCTAGATCATGATTCTTTCTTTTGTGCATAAAGCACACAGTATTTCCTGCCATGGGTGGCTTTGAGGTAAGAAACTTAGGGATCCACTATAGTGATGGAGTTACACTCTACCTCCTCTGTCGCAGAAACCTCTAAGTGCAACACCTTCCTTCCCTCTTGATGTAGGCTCCTCTGGTGCAGCTGCCCTTCCACAGTCAGCCAGCAGCACATATAATTCCTCCCTGTACTGTCTCTAGGTCAGAGGCTTCCCACCCTTTGCCAGGGCCATCTCCTTGAGCAGGAGGAAGCTGCTGACCACAGCAATGTCAACAAAATGTTAAAACAGCTTCTTATACTACTACTGGGTCATCAGGGCAATTCTGTAGAACTTCAGCCAATCCCCACATGAATCTGTTGTACACCACCGGAGCTAGGATAGTTATCAGTCACATCGTTCAAGTCCCATCACAATTCTGCACACGTCGCTGGTCCCCAAAGAACACCTATCCCTCAACCAATGAATGGCGCCCCTCGTTTGCTTTGCATTCTCCTTTGTGCACGGAAACTAGGGATGTGACGGTATACCGGTGTGATGGTATACCGTAAAATTCAAATATGAAATAGTACTGAAACGTACCATAATACCGTGATAGTAAATTACGTGACAAAAGCTATTTTCATGTGGGGAATTTTTTTCCAACCATTACCCTAATAAAATATCAAAATAGCCCATATTAAATAATATACTGGACCTGAATTGAGATAATGAAATCTGACCCTAGATCTGTATTTAGAGGCAAAGACATTTAAAAACAGGTCGCGTCTTTTCAGCCAATTATTATGCTTGATGCATGACGTGTGCGCCTCCACGGGAGTGAGCAGCTGCACAGCTGCCGTTCTCCCGCTCGTTCTTTCTGATGTAAAATGTAAGTTAGCTTGCAACCGACAAATTACCAGCGATGTTATTTTTTTTCGTTTATGTAAAAAACGAGTTAAAAAACTAGCTAAATGAGTGCCAAAGAGTCAGGCGAAAGCAGGGGAGAGGCAAAGAGAAAGTCGTCAGAAGTACTGAGGTTGAAGTAGAACTCACAGACTAGGTAGGGCCAGTTATGCACCGAGAGACTTTTTGGACGTTTTGAAAATAGACATGCTTTCACAAGAACAAACAAATATTGATACAGCATATTAAATACATTGACACAGCATAACGTTATAATTCTACACTGATGACTTATACAACTGTTGTTTCCATGCTGATGAATTGTAACATTACAGCTCTCATTTATAACGATTACATGTTTGAGCGATTGCGATTTAATTTTAGGCTATTTGACATTATCCTTAGACCAGGCTTTTTAGTGCGAGTAGGGTCCAGGAAGTTGCCTGCTTCCATGCAGCGTATGTGGTGCACAAATGTTTTTCTCCCCTTTGTGGCTGTTGGTATTGCACTCAATGGCTGAAGTATGTCAGTAGGTGAGTCAAACAAGGTTGTTGCTTACAATAAATACGCTATTTTTGTGAAATGACATATTTACACCTATGATTTCTCTTTTTTGGCTGTGTACGATAATTTTCTTTAAAATCCAATAATTTTAAGCCTCTGGTACAATATATTTCCCACCTGGCAACGCTGGCTAGCCAGCTGTTATACAGCTACACGGCATCTCCGTTTGCAGTCTCTTACAACACTTGCGATGTCCGACGCTGATTCTGATACCGACTGTAATGAAGAATTATATCCCCCCAAAAAGCGAACTCGTTCATCCATGTGGGGTCACTTTGGATTCTTATTATTTATGATTTTTATTATTTTAAATATGCAATTACAAGGAGTGAACTATTCGGGGGCGACATAGCTCAGGAGGTAAGACCGATTGTCTGGCAGTCGGAGGGTTGCCGGTTCAAACCCCGCCCTGGGCGTGTCGAAGTGTCCTTGAGCAAGACACCTAACCCCTAACTGCTCTGGCGAATGAGAGGCATCAATTGTAAAGCGCTTTGGATAAAAGCACTATATAAATGCAGTCCATTTACCATTTATATTGAGTTGCATTTTTTGTTTTATTTTTCAATTAAAATGGTTTAAAAAATCTGCACATCCATAAATAAACAAATTGAGTTGTAAACTTTGTGTGATTTTTAAAAAAATTGTTTAGCTTAAAACCTGATACCGTGATATACCGAAAACCGTGATATCGAGTAGTACGATTATCATACCGTGAAATTTTCATACCGTCACATCCCTAATGGAAACCCCAGGCGGTTTGGATGAATTTCCCCACTGGCGCCATAGCGCAGCTGGTGGAGGTGGCGAAAAAGAGTGGCGCTGGTGTATAAATGGTCAGCATAGATGTGGTACCCGGTATACTGCATCTGTCAAGTACTGCTTCAGCCTGATGCAGCTTTTTGTGGCTACCATGCGCTCGCTGACGGCCAGGGCTTGGCGAGGGTGGTAGAAGGCCCTGCACCTTGTGACAATTTCATCCAGGAGGGGTCTCAACTGAAAGAGCTGATCATACCCTTGAGATCCTCTCTCCCAGTCATTGTGGTCATCTTCCACTGGATCACTCATGTGCAGTGAGCATGTAATCCCCTCAAACCTCCACCTGGGTTTGATAGATTCAGTGAATAATAATAATAATAATAATAATAATAATAATAACAATACGTTTTATTTATGAGGTGCCTTTCTGAGCACTCAAGGTCAATGTACATGCTATTAAAGGGGAATTGCACTTTATAACACTTCTGCTTCTCATGACTGATATCGTCCTTCTAATGAATGTGTCGCCCTTCATTTTTTGATTAGTTATTTCATTTTAAATGTCTAACGTTAGAAGGAAAGATCTATTTTTTTTTTTTAGTGCAAGTCCACATAGTAGTATGGTTTCCGGTTTTTTCTTCTTCAATTTCGTTTCGCGGCAAAACCGAGGTAGTCGTTCCACAATGGAGGACCTAACTCATAATTGCCGTATCGGGTTTCCCAACATAATAAAATCTCCTATAGAAACACTGATAAGAGGAACGCAGCATGGAGAAAAGTCTCTGAAATTGTTGGTGGCTCTGCTTTGTAGTTATCGCCGTAACTATTAGTTATCACTGTCCAGTCTGAATAAAAATCATTTTTGCAGTAACCTAGCACTGAAAAATGTTAATAAGCTGCCTAGCTAGGCTGTCTAATGTCTAGCTAGTGAGTAACAACCAACAATAACAAAAAAAAAAAAAATTCTTCCTAATGTATTAGTTGCTAGTTGTTCGTTTCTACCAGCCACCTAGCTAGCTAACCAGATATAACTTTGAAGGCTTCAGCTGGCTAATTAGCCAGACAATGTTTTTGTTGTTGGTTGTTACTCACTAGCTAGACATTAGACAACCTAGCTAGGCAGCTGACTAACACCTTTCAGATCTAGGTTACTGCAAAAATGATTTCTATTCAGACAGGACAATGAATATGAAGCATGACATTAAACCCGGTCAATTTTAATGAACACAACTGTCTGTCAAAAATAGGTGACACGCCCATAAACAGATTGTGGGGACGCCGCGCCAGGCGGCCGTCGCCACGCATAGTGTGGCTTCACCGTAAGGGTATGCAGTGACCACTTTGAAGCCACCGACTACCAAGGCGACTGTCTAAAGCCTGGAGCTGTAGCCACCGTTTTCCCATCGTTGCTCGAACCGCTCGAGGTAGGTACTATTCGGGCTGGCTAATGCTATTGTGTCTGTCTGTGATACATAGGATGTCTACCATCAGTTACAGTTTGTCCTGGGAATAGCCTGTGGTTCCTCAATCTCGGCCTGCTCCTGACTCACTCTCGCACGATCAGCCTGCAAATTAGCCAGCTCTTCTTCTGTGTATTCCGGCTCGAATCGATAGGGCACAACAATCCCATGATCAAAAACAAAATCTCCTTCGTCCTAAGACATTTTCGGGTTTGCGAGCTAGTAGTCATACAACACTATTTCTACCATAGACATATATATGTTTATATGTCTATGATTTCTATGACCAACCTAATGTTATTGTCCACAGGTACACCCACAGCAGAAGTCGCGCGATGATATGCATCCTCGAGTTCAACACTAAACTGTCTGGGTCTACTTCCTGCATTTGTAAAGGAAAACTGCGAAACAGTCAGTCATGAGAATCAGAAGTGTTACAAAGTGCAATTCCCCTTTAAAAGTTAGAAAAATTACAAAAACACTGCACATACAGGTCATGGCATCTCAAAAACAAACAAACAAAGAAAAAACAGTCGGTTCCTGCTCCAGTAAGTGCTGATGTTACCTGCCCTCAGCAGATGTACACAAGAAGGATAAAGCATCTCTCATACATTTCTTATACAGATACAGGAAACCATTGTGTCTTCTTGCCATGAGCTTTCCTTTGTTCTCCGTTTTGGTTTGTGTTGCTGCAGACGATCTGTAACAGACTCTCACTGACAAACAGTTGGAAGAGCTCTAAAAGGACTAGGTTTTGGTGGTCTCCAGTTGGGGTCCGTGGGTCCTGGCAGGGCAAACTGGAGGAGGCTCTCTGTCAGGCTCAGTGACACATTTTCATCTCCCTTGAGGCTCAGTGGTTGGAGGGCGCTGATGCACGGGCTCTCTTTTTTGGTTTTGGGTGGGCAGTCTTCCTCCTACTAGAGGTGTCAGGTGGGGAAAGTAAGTAGAATCGATAAAAATGACAACATCAGCTATTTGGCACGTATTACATTAAAATTATATAACGTACATTTAATAATTTATAAATGATTAAAACATAAATAAATAGCTAAATATTACATACTCAAGTCTGTCTGATATTAGCTCAAACGGAACAGACAAGCCTTTACGCTTGCAACTGTAGCTAAATATGATTTATGGATTAGCTGTAGATGGAAAGTTTGCACTAACTTCATCATATTATTACAATACAGTAATGTCATTACTGAAATGGTGAAATAAAGCTCTGAGTGTGGAAACAGTTCAGAGGTTTCATGCGTGAATTGAACAGTTGGCACATGGGTTGGAGCCCGTCCCCATACCTGTATAATAATAATTTGCATTATTAAAAGACACTTACATGTCCAGAAGCAGGTCCATGCCTTCTTCAAACTCACTTTCTGCCAGAGTCGTTGCTCTCTGCCTCAGAGGAGTTGCCTTCCTCACCAAAATCACGCTGGACCAACTCCTTCAAGACCTGAGCAACTGTGAAATACTTCTTTTATTCCACCTTTGCTTACAATGTTTTTACACAATCTATCCAAAATAGATAGCATAACTAAAATGATAGTACCACCTTAAGTGCCACTCTAAATTCCTAAGCCTTGCAGCAGGGCTCCTCTGTCTCCAGGCCATGAACGTCCCAAGGACAAGTTTGAAATATAGCCTATAAGCCTATAGCCTATAAGTGTGTCTTTGCATGTATGTGTGTGTGTGTTTGTTCTCTCTGTCTTTTAATGCCTTTCTAGAAACCCAAACTGGGGAGTTCAGCCTTTCACCCCATTCTCCCCCTGCCATCCTGAACTGGGAGGCTTCGCCTTTCACCTCATTCGCCCCCTGCCATCCTGACCAGGGATGCTTGGCCTTTCACTTCCTTCTCCCCCTGCCATCCTGAACTGGGAGGCTTGGCCTTTCACCTCATTCTCCCGCTGCCACCCTGAATTGGGTAGCTTGGCCTTTCACCTCCTTCTCTCTCTGCCATCCTGATAAGGAGGGACCGGCTATGGCACCATGCTGCCCAGGACTATGAAAGCAACTGACAGATCAAACACTAAACAGTTATTTCTGATTTAAAAGCCTGTTTAGACTAATGGTGCATGTCGACTGCAGCGTCGAAAGCAGTGCGATTTGATGCCTCCCATTCATTTCCTATGGGACAACTGTCAATCTGCCCCGCAATGCATTCTGGTAGCGTTGCACTTAAGCGACGGGTAGCAGCGTGATTAAAAAGTTGAGCAGAGCTTTATGCAAATGAAGCCGTTAAGTGCATTCTATTGACCTAATCAGGTGAAGGCTGTGCTGCTGTTTCTTCAGCCGGCTAGCCAAAATATTGTTTGGTAAAAAAAGTTCAGCGCATTTTGAGGATGGAGGAAAAACTGGTAATTTCTGTAGCTGCATTCCCAGTGTTATACGAGGTAGAGAGCAGCTATTACTAGCTGCTTGTTGCGGTCCATGGCGGGTTTGTGATATATTGTGATGTTATCTGGATTTATAATCGGCGGCGAATTATCTGGTTTGATATATGATAGATAGCTAGCTTGTTAACTTGGCACTAACTCCGCTAGCCCTAACCCAAAATTTTGTTTTAAATTAAGTCAGTTATACTTGGAGAGTAATGTTAATTTTATTCTGGTTATTCCACTCCTTTGCAAGCTTATTAGACAAAGTATATTGTGATGCTCCTATATTTATACACGTTGCATGAACGGGAACACATTTTCAGCAGGACTTCGACACCCACCAGCACCCACCACATTTTTTTTGACACGCCCCCAAGCTGCCAGGCGACGTGAACCGATGCATCGACACGTGATGTTTGACACTGCAGTGGACATGCACCGTAAGCAGCCACCGGGTGCTTACGTAGTATTTCATGTTATACTAGACACAGCCAATCATTCACCTTGTTATATGAATGGACACAGCCAATCATTTCCTTTGTTAAATCTTACTCTATGCTTATTGTTAAGACACTTTTTGCTTAAAAAAGCAGGGACCGCCCCTGCTTTCTTCAGTTCTGCCTTATCCACCTTGTTGTATATAGGTCCCGGATTCTTTCTCCAGAAATAAATCCGATTTCTTGTATGATACACCTCGTCGTGCCTGGTTATTCAACGGAGGGAATTTTCTCTGCCCAAAAGTGCTTTGCTGTAAATCATAGCATAATTATATATTTCACTACAAATCAACTGTTTTGACTCATGAAACTCACTTTTGCATAATTGTCAAGAGGGAATTACTATCTTTTTATGAGTATAGAGTCTAAAGCCCCTTTCACACAGCACATCTGAGCCACCTCTGATGCGGTAACAGGTCCCCTTTCCCACAGAATTTGTGGTATTCGAGCAGTCTTTACCTTTCACACACAGTAGAACTCAACTCTCGTGAATGAATTGTTTATGTTCCGTTACCATAGTAACACACTTGATGTAGGCCCAAAGCTATAACGTTACTTGTTATTTATTTTCGTTGCAATCTTCTTGTAATTTCCGGCAAAACAATAAAACAAACAAACAAACATGTTACATTTTGAAGTGCAAGTGGTTGCATTTTTTATGTTATTAGTTTTTGCGTTCTCAATGCATTTACAATGCGGGTCCAGGTATTTCCTCTGTATGCCATTTTTATGGTTGAGAGGTAGGTGCGCGTGAACGCAGATCTGTAATGTAATTCGAACGCCTCTCAGAAAGCAGTCGTCGATGCTGCTTTCCGTTCCCACAGGAGAAATGCGGTAGTCGAGGCGCCTCGAAAACACCGGGAGAGGCGTTTTCGATGCGGTATTTTAAAAGCCGTCGTAACAGGTTCACACAGACAAGTGCGGTATCGAAGCCGTCTCAAAACCTTTTTTCTTCTGTGTGAAAGGGGTATAAGATAGCCAGGGGTCCAAAAATCAAAAACCACTCCAGAAATGAATGAAATTCCATTTTCCATTCCATTTTCAATTAGGGTAAACGTCCCTATTAAGCCCACGTACCATATAAGCCCACTTGCAACTTCTGAGTCAAATCAAAAAAAACTACATCATTTTTTGCTGTGTGATGTTTTTTCGAATGAAGCTGCTTGTTACGTAAATGACACTTTTTATTGTAAGTCAATCACATTTGTCGATATTGAGTTATCGAAGCATGTGTGGCATGTGCCTGCTGATCCCAGAAGAAGTTGCAAAAAAACTTAGGTGGTTTTGGTACCCTCAGAAAATAACATTTTTTGTATATTTCTACTCCTGTTTTTGGAAAGTACTCACTTGTTATCAAAATTTAAGTGATTAGTGTTTTGACTGAGACATATGTTAGAATATTACCTGAATTAGAAATATTGTGTCTTTTGAAATCAAAATATGAGTTTTAGCACACTAGCAAACCGACCACATGCTGCATCAATACAGTAGCTACATAGTATGGTTCATTGCAATGACATAAAGCATGATAAGCATGTATAGTTTATATTTTTGTATGCAGTTTATATTATTATACTGTTAAATAGACAATAAATGTGTATGTTTATCTTTATTTATTTTTTAATTAACATTTTTACCTGGTGGGCTTAAAGGGGACGCTAGCAAAAAAATCACACTGTCTGAGGTGGATGTAAATGAGTATAGCTAATTACTTCTCTACATGATCAATTTATACTTTTCATATTATGTTAGTGCACCATATATAGATTTATTTCATACAGTTGTTTTTTTAATGTCATGTGAGTAGAATAAAATATTCTGTCTTTAACCATAAATTCACTGATGTTCCCTTTAAGCCCACCTGTTCCCATTAAGCCCACTTTACTGTGTTTCAATGGGGATTTTCTCCCTTTTGACCTCTGAACCATTTTCCTCCCTAATTTTGACCTCACCTGATGAATCAGCTCCATAATTCAGATAATTGATACCCATATTTAAATATCAGTGATATTGTATACGTCAATTCATTCTGGATAGGCCTGTGTTCTATCTTAACATTAGCAATAATTTTTTAATCTTTACTTTTCAGATGAGTTTTAGTTTAAGATGACTAAAACACGAAAGAACTACAGTTCATGCCCACGCATGATAGAAGCGCAAGTTCATCAACCGCAAAGCAGGGCTGTAGGGACCTGGACCATTCTATTTGCGCAATCATGAGGTCATTGAAAATCTACAAAAATAAGATGAAAGCCATGAACGACTTGCTAGCGTAAGACAAAGACAACCAAACGTGGGCTAAAGATTGAAGCAAACAAATAAAATAAAGCTTAGACCACCCTATAACCTGTTATGTTACACTACTAAGATGGAGCATGGAGCAAATGATAGCCTTACTAAAACGATACAATCACCTCAGAGCATAGGCCTACGTTTAGTCTAGGAGAAAGTAGAAATTGCAGAAATGTTGACATCTTTCTTGTTTATTTTGTTTAAGTTATAGGCTAATGATACATGAGCTTCAATATGTTATGACTGATGTCTCCTCATAATGAACTGTATGTTTTAATGTTACTCCACAATGAACTGAATGGTTTTAAAATGTGTTTTTACAATATTTTCAAACTACTATCCTAAATCTGTTTAACATTTAAAAATGTATTGTTTAATTGTAAATCCTGAAATTGACTCATTTACTATCCTTAGAACATTAGTATTGAACTTGAAATTGTTTTTCATTCAGTCAGTCGGTCTTCAGAAATCTTCATAAAAACACCTGCACTTTCAACCAGCTGACTGAACCAGAAATTTTGGCCAATTTCAAATGCCAACAGCACACCATAGGATAGAGATACAGACAAAATGACAACACATATTGAAAGATTAAGTATTGAAGAGTAATTTCCACTATAGTTTTGATTTTGTTCGTAAATATTTTTTGGCTACATTCCAAAGAAGACATGTTGTAATTTACTTTTCTGTGTTGACAACACAGCAAAAAGGCTGGTCATGCCTATTTCAAATGCCATTTACAGGCCATAGGATAGGAGTGGAGACAAAATGAAAATAGCTATTGAGAGCTAAGAGATTACAGATTTGAATAGAACAAGTTTGTATTGTTAGGATTTTTAAATATATATTTATTTATCAACAAATCATGAAGTGGGCTTATTTGGAACACCCATGGGCTTAAAGGGTACGTTAGGTACCCATTAAGCCCATGCCAGACTTTTGACATATTTTGACAAATTAAACAATAAAAACATTAGAAATTGGTATAAATGAATTATTGACACTTCAAATGAGAGATTAGACTTTCATTTTAACTAAAATGTTCTCACTTAAATTGGGGCAGTATACATGAAAAATGTCTGAAAAGCGGATTTGGTGGGCTTAATAGGGACGTTTACCCTAATACCACTAGTTCCGCGATAGGGGATGAATAACGTAAATACAAAAATAACGTTATTTACCTTAGATAAACATTGGATCGTGTGGCCCCCCCTCGTGGTCGTGTGGCCCCCCTAGTGGTTGTGGCCCTAAACAACCACTTACGGTGTATAGGCCCGGGCCGGCCCTGACCTAGCCCCTAATACAAATATGCTGAGCATTATTAGAAAAGGCTAATAGCTGACCGTTTTGACCAATGCAAATATTCTGTATCAAAATATGACAATGTAAATAATTAAAATGTTACAAGCAGTTGATTGACTAACCTAGTCCGTCAAATTAGTGCTTGTTATTATATGCTATTATTTGCCTATCATTATACAGGCTTCAGGGTTTTTGTTAATAATCATATGTGCTGCTGCGCCATGGCAACATTTAGAGCATCAAGGTAACATAAATCCCCCGAAATCAAATAAATTTAAATCTGATCTCTGATAACACTCAATACAACTTACTGAAAAATAATCAGACCACCACAATCTTTGATATGCTAAAAAATGGCATCTTTTATTTCGTATTCAATGTACATCATCCGAAGTTTGGGGGGAAAAACCCATCCAATCTTGCGCACCTCATCATTACAGCCATGTAAGCTACCCCATGTGGCAACTATGATCAATATAAAGATTGAGCATATGGCAACTTAAACTTCTCAAGTAGATCAAGCAAAGATGCAGTGGGGACCAAAAGTCCTGGTTGGTTTTATTAATTATGAAGGAATTATGTAAATATTATACTCCAGTATCACTTCTTTTTCAAGAATACATTGTTGAGAATGGTTACAAATAAAATTTAAACACATTTCCAAAACACTTTCATGAAATGGGAAGCTATGTGGATATCTGGTTCATCCACCATACGCTAAGCATTTCTCTATTTGTGGTCACACTGTTAATTCCATTCATTGCATGTTCTTAAAGCTCAATATGCAAATATGTGGTCTATGAAAACCATCTAGCCCATTACTTGAATGAATTTGCCATTCTACCTGTATGTTACTGCAATTTGAGTTCTTACATTATAAATAGCTACACATGTTTCTTATATAAAAATATGTATCTTTGAATAAGATTATATATTAAACACAGTATAAACAGAGTATCATAATTGTATTAGCCCTGGATAAACAATGTAAACAATCAGTGTTGGCAGTGTCTCAGTCTTTTGGACCACATGCACTTTATGTAGGCTATGCTGCTTAGTTTTAACCCGAGGCTGTAATCGCTGCCAAAGTTGCCTCAACAAAGTATTGAGTAAAGGGTCTGAATACTTATGTAAATGTTATATTTCAGTTTTCTATTTTTTATAAATTTGCAACGATTTCAAAAAACCTGTTTTCGCTTTGTCATTATTGGGTATTGTGTGTAGATTGATGAAAGTAAAAATGAATTTAATCCATTTTATAATAAGGCTGTAATGTAACAAAATGTGTAAAAAGTGAAGGGGTCTGAATACTTTCCGAAGGCACTGTGTGTACACACATATATATATATATATATTGCATATTTATTTAATTTTCAGTCACTGATATTGATAGTAGATACAGCGGCAGTGTAGTATAATGGGTAAGGAACTGGTCTTGTAACCTACTGGTCAAAGGTTCGATTCCTAGATAGGACACTCCCATTGTGCCATATAACAAGATACTTAACCTGCATTGCTTCAGTATATATCCAGCTGTACAAATGGCAATAGAAATGCAATTTAAAAGTTGTGTAAGTCACTCTGGATAAGAGCGTCTGCTAAATGCCTGTAATGTAACATGGTATAATTACACACAAATTCCTCCTCTTTGCTATTTGGTGAGTATCGTTTTCACCACTGTATCGGCATACCTTCAGGCTATTTTAGGCTTTATTTTGTTATAACGGAATAATAAATTTTGGTGGTGAAAGAATATTTTTATGAACTCCAAGATAGACAGTAGTGCCCAGTGTTTCATACTTGGGGGGTATAGTTGCAGATGAGATGAGAAGGGGTGCTTGTGAAATGGACAACCTATTAGGGCTGGGTGATATGACTAAAAATAATAACTCAATATTTTTTTTATTTCTGGCAAAATACAAAACATATCACAATATTAACGCATTCTCTGGATTGCTTAACAGTGATTTTCAATCAGAATCATACACTTACTGTGAACAGCCTACATTTAGTGCAATCAGATGTGCACACCTTGTGCATAACCTCTTTTAGGAGCTGACTCAATAAAACAATAACAATGCACAAATAAATCTATGCTAGCGCATATTTCTTCGCGCATTATATTGTTCCAAATAAAAGAAAAATTTTAAAACCTGTATGCAAAACAAGTCTCATCAACATGAAAAACAAATGCATAACTGTCACATGGAAATAAATTGTTGCACATTGGCTTGATGACACAGCATAAAAAGTTTTTTTTTTTATTGTTCCCTGTGCACAAACATGTTTTTGAATAGAGCCAAAATATTGAGCAGGGTCCGTGGGATACACAGACATAAATGGTGCACAATGAATGAGCACAAGGCACACACAGAAAATGGCTTCTTCAAGCACAAAGTAATTTTTCCAAGTATTCCCTTTTATGTTGGTGTGCATGGGCCCTGACTCTCGTGTAAGGCAAACTTCTCAGCTGGTCTTACATGTTTTTAGCTGGGAGCCCAAGTCTATTGAGTTTCTGGCTTGAGTGAAGCTTGGTGGCCTGACAAAATGTTGCCACTGTAACTAAATGCCCTCCAGGCGATATAAAAAAAAAAAAAAAACAGTATAAAAATGGATATTAAATATAAAAAACTAGGTTAGTGGGCGGGGTTCAGGGTGTAGGACACTGGTGGTAAACACAGGAATACAGCAAAACTAAAAGTTCTCCAGTAAATAAGATATCTTCAAGAGAAATTGTTCTGTTCATTAAAGAGTCCTGTGACAGCGGTGCCACTTAGAAACTCTGTATTTGGCAAAGCAGCATAACATAACATAACATAAAACATAACATAACATAACATAAGACGAGAACAGGCCATTCAGCCCAACACTGCTCACCTATTCCTCTCATCAAACTGTACTTAATGCTTAATTTACCTAAAAGCTAGATAGAATCTAACCGGGCCGTGAATGCCTTGAATCATCCACTAGGGATGTTGACAGTCAATCGATTAACCATTAGGCCTAATCATTAATAACAATGTTGATTGATAGATGTTATTGATTAAACAGTTCAAATGAAATGTACCATTTCAATGAATAACCTCATGCTGGTGATTAGATTTTAGATTAGAAAGACAATTCCCTGGCATTAACCCCTTAGCGCACATGCCAAATCTTGCCAATCCTTGCCCATTTAGGGGGTACCCTATTTAAAGTTTTGTAACTCCAGGTGTGAACCACAGAGAGTTTAAAAATGGCTTAAATGAAGCAAGACATTTGTACAATTTACAATACTAGAGCAGAATAATTTATATTCATAATTGTGTAAGAAATAAGAAAGTGCCACAAATGCAATTGTCTAGACAAAAAATCAAAAATGAATTTGCACTTTTTTAGTTTGCAAAGAAAAACTGAGAGGCTGCATACATACCGCAGGTTAAACTGTACATGTGCTGAATCAAAAATTTCTTGACCACAAGTTCATAACATCTAAGGGTAGATATGTAGAACTACTATAGATGTATGAAGCAAAAACTAAGCAGTGTACCCATTCACATATTTCACTACAAATCAACTGTTTTGACTCAAGAAACTCACTGTTGCATCATTTTCAAGTGGAAGTACAAGCTTTCCATCAGTACAGTGGTCTAAAATATCTAGGGGTCCAGAAACATATCCAAAATCTCTCCAAAATGAATAAAATGCTTTTTGTCCATTATGAAGCATATAAATGAGCCCCTTATGAAGGTTTAAGATGAAATATTGCTATCAGATTAAAAAATAATGCAAATATATCGTCACACAATGCGGTACAGTACTAATAATAATAATAATAATAATAACTTGTGTATGTATTTCTATAGTTTGTACCCTCATACGCTTTCTTGTATGAGGATGGGACGACATGAAAACAATTTTCAACCGTCCACCACGTTTTGGCAATGTTCCAACTCTCACGTTATCACTGTTGCATGTTTCACAAAAACTATTACACTCCTCTGACACTTACAGTGTGAAATATCTACATAATATAATACCACAAACCTATTTAAAGACACTTAATTTCAAAAATAACGTATATAACCAAAGTATTTTGAGCAGTAATACTTACATAGCAATGATGAAATCTTATCTATGTTCAGTAGATGGAGACAGAGACAGTAAATCAATAGCCCCTTTTCCACTGCAGGGCCGAACGGTTCCGAGCATGGAGCGGAACGTTTCCAATGGTGTTTCCACCTGGAAACGGTTTGGTGCGGAATGATTACAAACCGTGCCCAGCACGATATTTTCGGTGCAGCAGAACTGTTCGGGTGGGCAGGCTTAATGACATATTCACTGATTGGTTTCACATTACGTCAGTTTTGTGAGTCTGCATACGGTCTCTTCACGTCCTCTTCCGTAAGCTAGGTCAGTGGAGAAACTAATATAAATAAAAATGCCAATCAAAAATCATATTCCGTCATAGCAACAAGATAAACCCAACAATAGCCATAAGATATACAGCAGTGAAAACACTGCTCACTGAATAACGAAATAAACGGGACAAAGTTTTGAAAAATGATACCATGTCATTCTACAATCAATATCTGGGAATAAATATTGAATAAATAGGCCACATAACCTTACCATTGGTTCTACGCGTAGAGATGTCCCTTTTGAGACCGAGTGGTCATATATTGTCTTGGACAATCCGTTTATGAAATATATTTTGCGCATTTTTGATGCCTGGGTACATTCAAAATAGCTGTGCATAATACCACACGTATCGTTTTTGGCATTGTTGCCGTTTTTAGTACAACCTGGCTTGATTGACAATTAATTTATTCAGTAGGTGAGAGTATAAGCTTTCTAACGATGTATAACATGTCTAATTTTGCTTTTGGAATAGCGTTTTATAGGTCAACGTAACCAAAAATTTTCTTATCATTGCATTCACTTACGCATTAAGACGCTGCACCTAACGAAACGTTGTTAACAATTTTTCATAATTTCTTGGAAAATACTATTATTATTGAGGACTTCTGGGCATAGCTAAGCCGTATATTTGCTGTTAGACCTATCTGACATCGTTTTCTCGAGCAAAACAGAAGCAGATTGAACTCGTTGATTTACTGTCTCTGTCTGAACACAGATAAAATTTCATCATTGCTATGTAAGTATTATTGCTCGAAATATTTCGGTTATACAAGTTATTTTTGGACTGAGAGTCTTTAAATAGGTTTGTGGTATTATATAATCTGGATATTTCACACTGTAATGTAAGCGTTAGTAGTTTTTTGAATTCATGCAACAGTGATGGTCAGTGGAGGATACGCTAGAAATAAAAACCATAAACAGACCAAAATACACAGAATCCTCGTCCGTTTCGTCAGCCAACGAAACATAACATAACAAAAACAAAGAAGTATGGGGAACGACGACAACAACTGGCGCATATTACATTCACAATGGGACGCCGTCGCTGATCCACCGCGTCACTTGCTGTCCTCACTAGATACTTGCCAGTCCTGGTTTTAGCAGCCCGACGGTGGAAACAGAAACCGTAACCGTTCCCACGAGTACTGAGCAGCGCGGAACGGCACGGAGTGGCCCTGGTAACGGTTCAGCCCTACAGTGGAAAAGCGGCTAATGATACTGTTCTACTCGCTTCTGTTTTGCTCCAGAAATCGATGTCAGCTAGGTCTATCAGCAAATATATGGCTTAGCTATGCTCAGAAGTCCTCAATAATAATAGTATTTTCCAAGAAATTACAAAAAATCATTGACCACGTTTCGTTAGGTGCAACGTCTTTTACTGCAACCACAGAGTGAATGCTTAAGTGAATGCGATGATAAGAAAAAACTACGCTGACCTAAAAAAACGCTATTACAAAAGCAAAATTAGACATGTTATACATCGTTAGAAAGCTTATACTCTCACCTACTGAATAAATGAATTGTCAATCAAGCCAGACTGTACTAAAAAGGGCGATGACACCGTAAACAACAGGTGTGGTATTACGCACAGCTATTTTGGAAGGTACCCAGGCATCACAAATGCACGTATATTTCACAAATGGATTGTCCAAGAAAATATGAGTGGCGGTCTGGGAAGACCCTTCACATGGTGAAATTTTGACATTTTCAGCTGGTCACAAATCTAGAAACACGAGACGTATCCCTATATAAATGTTTTTGAATTGTTGAATTATCTCAATCAGAGCCAAAGTTATGATGTTTTAAAGCCTTCTTGCGCCGTGAAGTAGAAATGGAGAAAAACTGCCTCAAAGATTCCATTCAGTTCCACAGAATTCTATTTCTAGCTACAAAAGAAAAAACACCAACACTCAGCTTTGTTTTTGTTAAATGATTGTCATTGTATTTATTATGTGAGACAACACAAAAGTATTCTTTGAAATGATATTATTATTATTATTATAATACTTCTACTACTACTAATAATAATAATCCATGTAACATGCTTATGCAAAATTTTGAGGAGGCAGCACTAAAATCAGTTGAGAAGTACTAAAGAAAAAAACAAAAACACCTTGGTGTATATCAATAACTGAACATCACCAGTATTATTTCAATGAAATATAGAAAGATTTTAACAGGAGAAGTACATGTAACAAGCATCAACAAACAAAATTGTGTTTTACAAATTATTGTCATTGTATTAGGGTTAATTATGTGTGACTATCATAAAAGTATTCTTTGAATTAAATTTTACAATTTGACATGTCAATCATCTTCTGAATAGTATTTTACAAATATATTTTAACAGGGTGATGAAAATGTACATTTAAAAGCACAAGAAAAAAACATCAACCAACACGTTTTTCCTTGAGTCATTTGCTGCAGCCCTTCACTGTAGACCTACACACACACTGCACGGTAAACCTACTCCTCCCCATTGAACACTGCAATTCTCCTCGGCTTGGGGACTGTTGGACACGGACAGGTGGTGTCTTTATAGGTATCAGTAGTAAATAGCCTTATTTCTTCACAGAGGTACCACTGCCGCTTCGCATCGAGTCCTTTTGGTAGGATCTGGTCTGGCATTTTGCTGGGCAGGGGCACTCTCAGAAGATCTTGCTGGGTTGCACCACTGTCACAGAACTATTTTATTTCAATTATGCCTGACCCCTCACGAAAGTTTTTCTTTATTCCTCCAACTTTCCTGAAGTATGTGCTGAGGAAGCTCGTCCAGTCATATGTTGGCACAATGACCTCTCCATTTTCCTTGCCGCAGACTTGAGCAATGTTGACATGGGAGGATTCCTCGACCACCTTGACAATGTCATCTAGACAGTCTACCCTTGTCCTTCTGAACAAGCGTTTCACAAGAGCAAAGCACCAGTCACAACTAAATTTTGTGTGTCCAGTTAGCAGGAAGGAGAAGGTGATGTTCTTGTGACGCCCTGTTAGCACCCTCCACATCAAGTACCACATCATTGTGGAGTTTTTGTTTTGTCCACTGCAGTTATCTGCATGTAAATGGACATCTTCTTCACCCATGCCATAGTGCTCCAAGAAGTAGTGAAGGAGTGACACTACACAGTTGGCACCTTTCCCTGACTGGCAGCTCTCTTCAAGTAAAAAATGTACCTGCTTTGGGACAGCCTCACATGCCACCCCAAAGAGACCACATTCCCGGGGGCACTTGAAGTACACTGGACCAGGCTGCAAGGGGTCTGATGGGAAATGGACCTGCTGCGCAAAATCAAAACTGTAATGCATCTTCCCAGGGAAGCTGCAGGCAGGATGGGGTCCTATTTCTGCACCAAAGGGCATCTCCTCCTTTGTTGTTTTACAGATTTGTTGGTAGAGGGATCTCTCCATTGCGACTTTAGCCAAGTGCTCTTCAATATCACGGATGGCTGCACTTTTCTCAGCCTCTGGATGATTGGCAGCATGTTTAAGTTTAGCAACACCTGACTAACAGTACTAGCACAGGTCAGTGGCAGGGCGCATGGTCGACACAAAGGGTACTAACTGCTGCCATATTCGCCGAAAGGTTCTCAGGGTTACCATTCGCATGCCAGCATTCTCCACCTGCTGCGCAGTACTGCTCATAGACCTTCCTCTTGCTGCAGTTGGTTGGCAGCAGTTTTACATCTTTTTTTTTACATTCCAATGCTTTGTGTGCGGCCTGGAAGAATGATCGCATTCGCCTCTGCATAGTTGAGGATGAAATCCACAATGGCTCGTGTCCTGCAATTTTAATGCATTTGCAGGAAGCCTCTTATTCAGCTTGTGGACCCTTGCTTCCACCCCAGCAGCCTTGTAATGCTTCATTAATGCATTAAATTTGTCCTGCCCAACCCCATGGAGATATTTGAAAACATCACGGCAGATCCTATGCCCATGACAGTAATAATCAGTACGGTGGGCTAAACGCTGTGTCTGCTCTCTCTTCCTGGACCTTGATGTTGTGTCAGAGAGATGCATTCCACAAGAAAGCTTGGAGAGAATGGCAATGTCAAGCTCTTCACGAGACAGGTTGAGGTACTGCAGACGGACATCAAGGAGCTCCTCTTTGGGGAATCTGGTATGGCAAGGCTTTCCTTCATTGAGCTTGCAGCAGCAATGACAATCTACTACAGAAGGCCCAGCATCACCATGGCCAGGAGGAATGATTTTATCGGCCAGATTTTCGAGAGTTGGATGTGACTCTGTTTTTTTTTTTAAAAAAAAAGAAAGAAAAAAAAGTCAATGTTACTATGTGAAAACTAATGCATTTCATAGACCGAAGTCTACTACTGAGCCAAGTGGATCTCCTTGTGTCCTTGGTATTGATAATAAAAAATACTACTACTACTACTACTACTACTACTAATAATAATAATAATAATAATAATAATAATAATTCATTCACACAGTCACCCCTCAAAAAACAATTTATTTTCATAAGCCTTATGTAATGTTTGTAATGTATTATAGGGTAACTCCTTATTTATTTATTTGCATTTAAACTTATTTAGGCTTAACCTTACCATATGACATGTTTGATGTTTTCATACGGAAAGCTGACACAGCTGTTTCATGCGAATAAACTAGCTAGTTTATTCTCACTCATGGTCAGTATAGTGAATAATAATCATAATTTATGACAGCCCTGAATAGGTACATAGTTTCATTGGCTCACCTGACAGGTCATCGTCTTCATCACTGTCCATCTCTCCAGTTTTGGGTGCGAAAACAAGACAAGCCGTTTTTCGAGGAGCAGGATCTCTATCGTAATTCCTGTCACTTGATTCATCACTCGATCCAAATACCTCACTGTCACTGTCTCTGAGATTAGGACCACTTGTGAAATAATCACTGATTAACTGTCTTGCTTCAAAGCTATTGGAAACATTACTCATGTTAATAGAAGACAATTCATTCAAACAACGGGCTACATCGCTATCCTGTAAAGACGCCATCTCTCACTGACAGCAGCCGTCAACTATGCGAGGATGTTTTGACAGCTATCAGCTGATCTGCGCGTGAACGCAGTTGTTGTTGGTGTTTCGTGCCTGTTGTGTTATGTTAAGACTGCCAACTGCAGTCTTGCAACTCGAAAAGTTAACCTTTCCAACCAGTTAACGCCAATTCCAACAATTACATGGGTCTTTGCTTTTACACAAATCAAAATAGTTGACAGCAAGTTTATAGAAAGGGAATAAGAAGTCGAAAGCGCCCGTAACTTGAACCACCAACATGCTAGTGTAATCTGATTGATCAAGAGACAAAAGTAGGCTGTGAAAACGAAACACTAACCTAACTATATTGATGTTAAATGTTTACATAACCTATGTTTAATTTTAACTGAGTGATCCACAACCCATTAGCAATCGCAATATTAGCCTGTTGATCACGAGTGGAGAACGGCCAAATTTAGGCATGTCGGCTAACTCGCATTCATCTCGCATCATTTCTGAAGACGTGTGAAACCCCACACGTCTTCATAAATATTAAATGACAGATTTCTTTAGTCAGCTAAATTTGCAGACAATATGTTATTGGTTTAGTGTTTTTTAACGTTGTTGTAGTACTTTGTTTGGGCACAAGACAAGACTGAATTGGCAGGCGTATCTCTACCTACAGAAACAGATCGCCGTCCCAAGCTAACAGTAACAACATTGCTTTTTTGCTAGCAAACCACGTTTACAAATACCTAAAAATAAACATTTTCCGTTAAGTTTTCACAATATCTTTATTTACCAAGACAAAGTAAAGACTTCACAGAATCTAAATCGTGTGATCTCATTTTACCCAAAAAACTCATTTTACGAGTTTATTGGCATTTTTCCAACAATGACTCCCAGCGACATCCGACGGGTTTCTCCAGACCGCCACACATATAGGACCACTGAGTCTCAAAAGCGACATTTCTATGCGTAAAACCAACCGTAAAGTAGTATATTTATTCAATATTTAGTCCCAGATATTGACTGTAGAATGACATTTATAAAAACCTTTTCTCGTTTATTTCATTATTCAGTGAGCAGCGTCTTCACTGCTGTATAGGCATATCTTAGGGCTACTGTCGGGTTAATCTTGTTACTATGACGGAATACAAATTTTTAGTGGTGAAAGAATATTTTTATGAATGCCAAGATAGACAATATTGTCCATTACGGCATGGGTGGGGGGTGTAGTTGTAGATGAGACTGCAGGAAGGAGGTGTGTGTTAAATGAACGACCAGAGCGACAATGGTGACGCTCCGAAACTCTGTATTCGGCATAGTTGTTGTGTATCGTCTACTAATGAAACTAAAACAACATGTTTCTGTATTAAACTCATACTTTGGTTGCAGTAGCACTGAATGTTTGAGTTCAGTAATCTCGGCACGCCGGCGTGCCAACCACTAGGGGCTTTGCGCTAAGAGGTTAAACACAAACCTATTTGACTGTTGGAAAGTTAGAGTCACAGTTCCCTCGACTGAGAGCATTAGTGGAATGTCATTTGTCTGCTGTCCGCACACCTCTTCTCAGCTGCCAGTCTCACTTTCAGAAGTGCACCAGAATTATCCCAGAGCACCCAGACATGCTGATATTCCTTAACAAAAATGCTTAGGTGTAAAGGTCAATAATGGCATAGGCGATGTTGGTCATGTTATGTAGTTAGCGGTCTTTTGTTGGGGGTCTCACTGCACTTAATTCTCTTTTAGGCCTTACCTTTTTTGTAACTGCCCATCAGGAGGCCTACTTTACAATGTTGTGAACTTGCCACTATTTTGCTAAATGAAGAGTCTACCACTTACACTATAGAATATGAATTGCACTATTGAAGAGATCAATGTGTCCTTTTTATTATAAGTAGACAAAAAAACGCTTATTTGTTTATTAAAAGGTATGCATTATATGCAATACTTTTTGCTCCATCTCAGTGGCAGTTCAGCCATCCTGTAATAAAAATGTCAGCAGTATTTCTGTCCTGCGCAGATTTCTCAGTCCGTGAATCCATGTTTGTATAATTTGGTTTTTTGCCGCTATGGCTTTAATGCGCAACGTACTTGTTCCAATTACTGTTGGGACATGTCTTAAATCTCTCTGATATATACAACTAATTAATTGGTAGGCAAATTTTGAGTCATTTTTATAGGCTACAGTATATCGTAGATTTTAAACTTATCAGTTAATCATTATAAATGTATTATAAATGGGTGCACAAAACTGCACAAAAACTGCATCCCTATTATCTACTAATAAAGCCAAAACATAGTTTGTTGTTAACATTCAATTTGGTTGCAGGAGCACTGAATGTCTGAGTTGAGCAATCTCACGACGCCGGTGTCCTGGACACAAGGGGACTTGCGTGAAGGGTTTTAATAAAGTCAGTAAATGTTCTTTGCCTTTTAAATTACAACTTCCTTTAGAAGACAAGTTTTTGTTTAGAAAACATTTGCATAGAGCTAAATAAATGACAACTTTAACCATCTTTAAAATTTTGAAATAAAATTGTGGAAAATATATACCTTCATTTTGATTCCAGTGGGTTCTGACAAAGGGTTCAGTGGAGGATTCCCCAGAGGTACTGAAGAGGTTGTTCTTCATCCTTATTTCTGTTTGAGTGGTTTCATCAATCTCACTCTCTTCATCACTTTCTTTTTCTTCTTTCACACTGAGTTGTATTACCTCTTCATCTTTCACACCATCTTCACTTTTTATTACCTCACTTTCAATCCTACTTAAACAATCTTCATTTTCCTCTTCCTTCTCCTCCTTTATGTTGGAAAGGATGTCTCTCTCCTCCCTGGTCAACCCATATCCAGTTATGCTCTCAACCCTCTCCTCTTCCCTTCTCAGTGATCTCTGCTCCACCTTTGTGTAATCCATCATAGAATGTTCTCACCTGCAAAGGCAGAGCGTATAATGGTCCTGAGAGAGAGGGAAGAAATATTGACACCTTGAGGATAACACATTTGACATCTTCCCTTTCCCTGCCCCTCTACAGAATATTTAATTCTTATTATGACCACTCTTACAGATCAAACTCCTCATAGAACTCTTATGAAAGACCTATAATGCCTTTAGCATAAACTTCTCGACTTTTATGTTGCACACATACAAATTAAGATAGTTGAGCCCAAAAGTTTACATGCATAGACTAAAGACATTCAAACTCAATATTTCACAACTCCATACATTTCATGTTACCACACATTTCAATTAGGGTATCCACTTCATTTCCATAAGAGGTCATTTCAAAATAATAGCCAAGAGATTTATTTCAGCTTTTAGGTACTACATCAAATTTTCAGTGGGTCAAAAGTTTACATACACTTTGTTAGTATTTGATTCCATTGCATTTTAATTACTTTACTTGAATCAAAGGCTTGGGGTAGCCTCCCACAAGCCTCTCACAATATTTTGCCAGAATTTTTGCCCAATCCTCCCGACAGAACTGGTGTAACTCAGTCAAGTTTGTGGGCCTACCTGCTCGGACACGCTTTTTCAGTTCAGTCCACAAATTTTCTATGGGATTCAGGTCAGGGCTTTGTGATGGTCACTCCAATACTTTTACTTTGTTGTCTTTAAACCATTTTGTTACAACTTTGGAGATATGCTTAGGATCATTGTCCAGTTGCAACTAAGTTTAAACTTTCTAGCTAATGTCTTGAGGTGTTGCTTCAGTATTTCTAGATAATCCTCCTTTCTCATGATGCCATCTATTTTCTGAAGTGCACCAGTTTTTTTCCAACAAAACACCCCCATGCTACCCCTCTCATGCTTCACAGTTGGGATGGTGTTCTTCAGATTAAAAGTCTCACTCTTTTTCCTCCATACATAGCGCTGATCATTATGGACAAACAGTTCAATTTTAGTTCATCCTGGTGATCACCTGCAAACTTAATTCTGGCTTTTTATGCCAGTCTTGGAGTAGGGGCTTCTTCCTTGCACAACAGCCTTTCAGGCCCTGGCAATGTAGGATTCTCTTAATAGTCCCCCCAAGATTCCGCAATCGCGGAAATTTCTGTGGAATTCTGGGCCATCCGTGGAATAGTAAACAAGCTGCAGAATCATGCAGAAAATATAGTACCAATCACCACCGCTAGATGCCACTGTCTGCTGTATGGGTTTGCAGCAGCTAGCTCAGTTGACTGACAAGATGTTGACAGTTTTGACAGGCAGACTGTTGACTGTTGACAGCTAGCATTTTGTCATTATGGAGCGATTTATCCATCCAATTGCCAATACATAAAAATTGGGAAACATATCTGCTGATGAAAGGGCAAGATCCTATCCTATGTTACACGAGGATGGAGGAAAGCTGTTTTGTACAGTATGCAACAAAGTACTTGATCATAGATGTAAGTCTACAATCAATGACCATCTGAGATCCAGCCAGCATCTGAAGAGAAAAAATGAATCTCCTGTGGACATCGCATTGAAACGCCAAAGAACCATCACGACAATCGGTAGTAAAACCGTGGCAGCTGAAGAAAGAGAAAAGGTAAGCAGCACTACGGTGGAATCAATGAACTAACGTAACGTTACTATCATGGCTAACTTTGGCTAGCTAATGTTAGCCGCTCAAGGAAAGGGCAAGAGATACAGCTCGCAAAGCTGGCACAAAGATGCTGCAGTAGCACTCATAACTAACACGGATGTGTATTTGTTGGGGGGGTTATTAACATTTCAGTAAAGTGAACACAATACATTGTAACATTATAAGACAGCGCAGCTCATTCAACTGAATGATGCTGACATTACCAAAACATTAACGGAATAACGTTACCTGTGTAGCTTGCTACAGGGAAGGGTTCTCATTCTCATAGGCTGCCTAGCTTGTCAATCACAACATAGACAAGCTAATCAGAAGCTAGAATGCATTCAGTTAACTTAATAGCGATGTTGGCCGCTGCAACATTGTAAAAATAAAAATGACAACTGGAACTTAATTATTATATGACCATTATTTTGTCAAATAATGGTCACATTAGGCCATTTTTTTCAGTCCGCAGAATACTGCAGAAAATTCCATTTTCAGATCTCAGATTTTACAAAGTCTGTCGCAGATTTTAGGATTTTTTTTCCACAAAATCCTGGGGGGACTATCTTAATGGTGGATGTAGATACTATAGCCCCTTTTCCACTGCAGGGCCGAACAGTTCTGAGCACGGAGAGGAACGGTTCCAATGGTGTTCCCACCAGGAAACGGTTTGGCACGGAACGATTACAAACCGTGCCCAGCACGATATTTTCGGCACGGTTAGACAACCATGCTCAGTGCAGCAGAACTGTTCGGGTGGGCAGGCTTAATGACGTATTCACTGATTGGTTTCACATTACGTCAGTTTTATGAGTCTGCATACGGTCTCTTCACATCCTCTTCCGTAAGCTAGGTCAGTGGAGAAGCTAATATAAATTTAAAAAGTCAATCAAAAATCGTATTCCGTCATAGCAACAAGATAAACCCGACAATAACCATACGATATACAGCAGTGAAAACGCTGCTCACTGAATAACGAAATAAACGGGACAAAGTTTTAAAAAATGATAACATGTCATTCTACAGTCTATACTATCTGGGACTGAATACTGAATAAATAGGCTACATAAACTTACCATTGGTTTTACGCGTAGAGATGTCCCTTTTGAGACCGAGTGGTCATATATTGTCTTGGACAATCCGTTTATGAAATATATTTCGCGCATTTGTGATGCCTGGGTACATTCAAAATAGCTGTGCATAATACCACACGTACAGTTGTTGTTTTGTTTTTTTGCTGCAGGTTTTGTTTTTGCTGGTTAACAGCGTTTTTAGTACAGTCTGGCTTGATTGACAATTCATTTATTCAGTAGGTGAGAGGTCATCGCATTCACTTACGCATTAAGACGCTGCACCTAATGAAACATTAACGATTTTTCATAATTTCTTGGAAAATACTATTATTATTGAGGACTTCTGGGCATAGCTAAGCCGTATAATTCCTGATCTATCTGGCATCGTTTTCTGGAGCAAAACAGAAGCGGGTTGAACTCGTTGATTTACTGTCTCTGTCTGAACACAGATAAAATTTAATGATTGCTATGTAAGTATTACTGCTCAAAATATTTCGGTAATACACATTTTTGGATTGAGTGTCTTTAAATAGGTTAGTGGTATTATATAATGTGGATATTTCACACTGTACACTAATGTAAGCGTTAGTTAGTAGTTAGTAGTTTTTTGAATGCAGTCAGTGGCGGATACGCTAAAAAGAAAAACCAAAAACAGACCAAAATACACAGAATCCTCGTTCGTTTCATCAGCCAACGAAACATAACATAACAAAAACAAAACAGTATGGGGAGCGACGACAACAACTGGCGCATATCACATTCACAATGGGACGCCGTCGCTGATCCACTTGCTGTCCTCACTAGATACTTCCTAGTCCTGGTTTTAGCAGCCCGACGGTGGAAACAGAAACGGTAACCGTTCCCACGAGTACTGAGCAGCACGGAACGGCACGGAGTGGCCCTGGTAACGGTTCGGCCCTACAGTGGAAAAGCAGCTTTTGGTATGTGATGCCTCCAACTCCTTCACCAGTTCCTTTGTTGTCGTCTTGGGGTTCAGTGGAACTTTTCGGACCAAAGTTCATTCAGCCCTGGGTGTTAAGTTGTGCTTCTGTCCTGAATGATGCAGAGTCTATGTGGTCCCAAGATTTTTATACTTGCATACAATTGTTTGTACAGATGCTTGTAGTAGGCTACCTTCAGTTGTTAGGATATTGCTCCAAAGGAGGAATTGGACTTGTGGAGGTCCACAATTTTTTTTCTGATGTCTTGGATTTTTCCATGGTATCAAAGTCAAAAAGGCAGTGGCTCTAAAGGTAGACCCTTAAATACAGCCACAGGTGCCAATTAACTCCTAATTATGACATCAGAAGCTTCTAAAAGTCATAACATCAATTTCTGAAATCTTCCAGACTGTTTAAAGAGACAGTCAACTTGGTGTATGTAAACTTTTTACCCACTGGAATTCTGACATAGTGAATTAAAGCTGAAACAAATCTGTCTCTAATTGATTATTTTTAAATGACCTCTGATGTGAACAAAGTAGATGTCCTAATTGATTTGCCATAAGAAATGTATGGTAACATGAAATGTGCGGAGTTGTGAAAAACAGAGTTTGAATATCTTTAGCCTAGGTGTATGTAAACTTTTGGCCTCAACTGTACATGGTAAATTGTATTTAAGCACTATTTGTGAATTTTTAATAAATAAAAAGATGTATTAAATTAGGCATGGGTATGAGTAATGGATTGATCTGTAGAAGGGAGTCAAACTGGGACCCAGAAAAGGCTGGCATTTGAACGAGCCTGCACGCTGGGACTCATCCTGTACTTCAAAGGACCCGAGAGCCTTGTGATAAAACAATAGGTTACTCGGACTTCCTCTGGATGAGCAGGCCATTGGCTCTCTGAAATGTTACCCTCTGGACAAGACTGAAATAAGGGGAACTGGACTAGTTGTCTATGATTGTGTGAGCAGGCCGTTGGCTCTCTGGAATGTTGCCATCTGGACAAGACTAAGATAAGGGGAACTAGGGTCTTTGTCTATGGTTGTGGGTGTGTGTGTTTTGGGGCCATTAAGGGTGAAAAGATCATCAGGCCTCTGGCAAAATGGTGGGGCAACTGCTCTTGACAGTACCACAGTACCCTTATGTGGGCCCCTCTGTCATTACACTTTTTATTTCTTTTCTGGATCTGTACTCTAAACCATCTGTTTATCATATTCACAAAGCCCGTAAAACCTTACAAACCAGGCACGTTTTCATTATATTGCTGTATTATGCTTTTTGTAGTAATAACATGGATTGCATGTAAAATGGTTCAACAAAAGGGTATTTTCATGACTGCACCAACTGCACCATAATATTACATCCCCTTGACATGTTTGGTATGGACGTATTCAGGGAAATTCAATAAATTGAATGAAATAGGCTATGTTTCATACCAAATAAAATTTAATAAAACATAGTTTCAGAAACTCAGGGAAAAAACTATCACAATGGAATGTCCTCTCTGGTAAATCATCTCCTTTTCCCAATCTCCCCACTAATTGTTTTGACAACAGCCTCCAAACGGTGGGGGCCTAAATTCCAGATTTTATCATTCGTCCAGGTTAATTTATGGCAATGCCGCCTAGATCAAACGCGGGATTTGGCTTAAAAGGAAGGGAGACAATCCTGTTGGGGAAGATTGTAATCGACTTCCCACACTGCACATACTCTGTGTTCCGTGTGTAGCTGAACAGGCTGGGTAAGAACTTTTTACTCTGTATTTATGTTTTTAAACCTTCCGTATTTTATAATTGACTGAATTATAAGATAATGACCTACCTGCCTGTTAATAAATTCTTCTTATTTTTAACTTGCGTGGTCTTCCTGACTCTAATCCATTTTATATTCTTTTCAGCCGAAATTCTGATTAAATACTCAGGGGGACAATTCTGACTAAGACCTACTGATCAGGGTTCTAATACAGCGAAAGTCTTTAGTGAGGTCCTCAATTAGATAGGCGACCACGATCTGCCCGCTAACGGGATTGGTGTTGTATTGGTTCTGGAGTTTTGGCTTAAGAGGACCCTTGGGCGTTATACGTCAGTTCTTGTCAAATTTGCCTTAAGGAGCCCGATAAATGCACACTGTCCTGGGCTCATAACTGTCTATGCACAAAGGAATGCATGTATTATGGTGGTCAGCCTCCTACCCTCTGTAGGCTTCACCGAACTGAGATTTAGCAATAGTGCTAATCCCGTATATTGAGGAATGATGGCACAAGATAGAGTCGAGTGTAACCACTCCAAGCTCCACGTATAGCCTAGTTAAAACCAAATTTTAAATTATAATTTCATTTGGAGTCAGATCATTACGAGAATAAACCCTAGTAACTGTTACGCTTACTTGCTGTGGTCATGGATATATTTGATGTGTTGTTCCGCTCATTTGTGAGTAGTCTGATGCTCCCATTGGAATATTGACAGTCCGGCGACAGATCAGATATATCTCTGATGACAACACAGCCCCGTTTGCGAACGGAGAGTAACAAGAACGTTACTGGTCCGTTTCAGGCCCGTCTTAAGCGGGATATGAAGCAGCGCATTCATATCTGACCCGTGGCGACGGAACCAGTGCATTCTTAAGTATAATTGTGCCCTGTTCTTACGAACAGAGGAAAAATAAATAACATCTCCGGTTTTGACTCACACCAGCCATGGGAAAACACGTGGTGCCTTCCCCTCCAGCTACAAACCCTCATTGGTCTAGCTGTGAGGTGTTTACAGATCAATTACATGTTGGATACCTGCCTACTCGATTCTTTTTATTTTCTCATAAAAGCATGTAAGCATGTACAACTATGTGTTGGTACTTGGCTTCATTTAATTATTTAATATGTAAAAAAGAAGAATCACATTAAGATTTCTTCATATAATATCAACAGAATAAAGCAATTCTATATTTTGAAATGCATGTATTGATTACAATTATGCTTTTTGTTGATAAGTAATTGTAAGCGAGACAATGTCCCAGGGTGAATGGGAGATAATGTCCCAGGTTGAATGCCCTGCACTGAAGAAAATTTCCCAAGGTGAATTTAGGCAACTGCAATGAAATTATGCCTTTCAAAATATGCGATTCCACTGCAATGGAAACATTACTTAAGGATTCCAGCAAATACCCTATATCTTGCACTTAGCAATGCATGCGTCTTTTCAGTGCCTGAACCAGGTTACCCAATATTAAAATTCTGTTTGCTTCTAAGTCAAAATGGTCTTGCAGCAAGTTGTCTATCAAAGATAGCTAACTAGCCAACTACTTAATCATATTCAAAAATGAAGCTAAACTATAACACAACCACGCTATAAGCTACTCTCTATACAGTCTTTCATGGTCATCAAGTTGACACTGTTACAGTATATTGTAGCTTGGCTGGCTTTTTCTTACACATTTCCATTTTATTTATCGAGTCACGCTAATGCATGTTAATTTAGAATGGTGATTGAACTTTTGTAGGCGCTACATCATAGCCAGGCATATATTTTTTTTAAAAATAAAATAATTTTTTTTTTTTTTTTTAAAGCAAAAAAAATCCCAGCCAATAGAAACTGAGTATTCAGCCAAGCCATTATATAGGTTATGTGGGCATGCAATATTTGTGAGTTGAGAATAAAATGATTTGTATCATATCTGACAGGTATTGTTTCGTACATGAATACTCACTGTTGGAAGTGGGAAAACTCCCCCAAGTGTCATCACTTGGGAGGTCACAATCACCAAAACCCATCATATTGGTGGTTATGAAAATCTACATTTAAATAAGTTATGAGTTAGATTTTTTTATTGTTTATACTAACAGGAGACAGGAAAGAGTGAGATCTGAACAGGAGGTAATAATTTTAAAACTGGAAGTGGTCAAATTACCTTTTGTATGGGGTTACAAAGGCAATTAATGTCGATTTAAGTGAGCACGCCATCAGGGAGAGTACTCCCCACAGCAGCTAATACAGTAATGTTGGATTTCTGGATAAGTATTTCAAGAGGCTTTGTTAACCCCTTTGTCACATGCCAGCATGACAACCCTGTGAGGGAGATGTGGCAGTGCCAGGGACTACCGTTGGTTGCCGCATGGAGAAAGAAAGAGAAAGAGAGAGAGAGAGAGAGAGAGAGAGCGCACCCACAAACATGAAATAAAATAAACGCCATCTTCACCCTTCCCCCTCACAAGTTCCAGGCAAAAAACAATAAACTAAAACAAGATAAAATAACGAAGACAAAAAGTAAAATGGCGCAACTACTTTCCCGTGTGCTGCCCATAGCTGGCTTTCCAGGCAGCGCCAGCTCCTCCAACATCCCAGCTGAGGATTACTTTCTTTTTCTTGTATCCTGCTTTGATCAAAGCTCCAAAATAACAGGAACCCAAATCCGTAAACGCGCTCACAGTGTGAACCCGGTCTTGGGCTGCTGTCATGTGCATGTATCAACATCTTATTGGAAACAACGCTAAGTATGCATAACCAGGGGTTAAATTGGGATTTTGCAGGTGGGTGGACCCTGAGATCCGGTGGGAGGTGGGTGAAAAAAGGTACAAACCAATGTCTCAGCTCAAAATAGTTATATCTTTAATGTATTGTGCACATACTAGCATGCAAACAATCTGACTAATCAGTTGGAAAGGGACACACAGCTTCTTCGCATTGTGTTAGGGAGATTAAATGATAAATGCGATTAAGAAAAATCAATTTTAATCACTAAGCAGTGGCGGAATCTTCCCCTGATTTTCCTTGAGTATCAAACAATTAATCCACAAAACAGGCTACTCAATACTATAATATATAGCCAGCTCTCCCCAAATAGGTAGTTTTAGCGAATAGTCCAGGCCTTATAGCCTACATTTATTTTCATTTGTAGAACGAAATTGTGCACATTTTTAATCAACATTATTTGCGGATACATGCACTTCTTTCTCCGCACTCGTATTCATGGCAAATATCTGCAATGTGTAGATTGTAAACAAAATTAAAGTGCAGGTTTTGTTTTTGCTGGTTATTCTGAAAGCTAACACGGTAGATAACAAACAAGATACACCAGTCTGTTAAGTGTAGACTGCTTGGTGATTAAAACGGATTTTTAACGGCTAAATTGAATTTATGATTTAATCCCCCTAACACGGTAAGAAGATGCTGTGTGTTAGGCTACTTGCCATTTGATTAGTCGTGGCACACTTGATAATAAAGGAAAATTACTAATAAAAACAGGTTGAGATCAATGATTAGTTTAAAGGAAAGTTTTGCGCCCCACCAATTTTCAGCTCACCAATCGCCACTGAATAAAACGTTATGCATGTGGGAAATATTCAATCCTAGCTTAGCTGCTGACCAGCAACATGCTGATTTTGCTCAAGCGATCAAGGTTGCCGTTAATAATAGCCGGTGTTCGTGGGGGCTGTTTATTCATCTCTCTTTAAAACGTTGCATAGATGAAATTACATGTTAATGAAATTAGCTAGGCCTACCTACTGCGTTCGCTTCCGAACAATCAAGACAATCAACGATATTTTTTTCTGTGCCTGTCTATATAAACAACTGTTCCTCCTGAGTTTTTTTTTTCTTCAGATTTTTGATTGGTTGAGCGAGTAAGTGGCTAGAGGGAACACATGGAGTGGATCATACGAAAAATGGACTGGATTGTCATAGTTATTTGTAAAACTCTGGTCAAAATTCTTTATTTATTCACCAAAGGTAGGTGGACGCTGTCCACCCGCATCCACCCCCAATTTAACCCCTGTGCGTAACTATGTGGTTATTCACATAGGATCAGGTTTGGACAGTCTTACTGTTATTAGCCCGCTGGCAAAAGCATTGTAAGCTAAGTAGTTAGCTAAAGCAAAGCACTGTCAGCTAAGTAGTCAGCTAAAGCAACTGAACTGTAGTAATGCCAGTATGGTATTACTGGCTAAAGAACTGTAAGCTAAGTAGTTAGCTAAAGCAAGTGGACCGTAGAAAGGCCTGTATGGTGGACCCAGTGCAAAAAAAAGAATCTGGCAGTGCAGAAATACACTGATCAAAAACTGCAATTATAACTGGCGCAATGCCAATCTTTGAAACAGAAATGCAATCAAATCTTCACAGTGCATTCAAACCATGAACATTACACAAGTACGACATTTCTGCCATATGAATTGAGTCGAATTTAACCTGCCTTAATCACTTGCAAGTTAGCAGCTAGCTACAGAGCCACCTTGTTAGCTAGCTTCATAGCTAATACAGATACGTACAGGCTTAGTGAACGAACGTACCAGTAACCTGTACATACGCAAACAAGAACAATGTGCTCAAGTTTAAATAATGTTGTCAGACATGTAATTCACCATTTGGCCATTCTCAGCTATAGGAAGCTTCTATGTGCTAGGCCAGCATAGCCTGATATTGAGCAAGAACTGGGGGGATAGCCATGGGACGAGTGAATGTGCGTGTCTGTGTGTGTGTGTCAGAGGGGGTTGTCCATGTCCCTTCCCCTCCTCTATTTCACTAGACAAATTATGTGGCTTTCTCCTAGTCTGTCAGTTTTGGGCAACTTGAAAAAAAGAAGTTTGTAACAGTTGGAAGTGGGCATCTGAGTCCTACATCTAGGTCTGGCATTCTACATTATCTCTGGTTCTTTTGGAATATTCTACTGTCTTTTGGTTTTTGCATTTTGGATTACTTTGGGATAAGTAAGCTGTGGTTTGGTATGTTCTTTCATTAATTTCTTGTGTGACTGCCCATTTATGCAACCTGTTAATTAAGGTAACTGAACCTCGTCTTTGTTGGATAAGTGAGGCATTTTAACTGTTGATGCAATTATGTTTGGTATTCAGTGCGCCAGATGTCAAACAAGGGTGTTATTGGTTAAAACTGTTGGGTTCGGAAAATTTGACACATTTCACATAATCCTCATCTTGCTGATGTGATAGCATTTTATCCAATAAGGGGATAAAAGAACTAACCGGAAGCAGAAGGCAACTGTTACTGCAGCAGGCAGGTTTTGCTGCTACTGGATTTTTTTTTACAGCGTATCGTTTGGCAAATTACAACCTTACTGATCTTTTCTGTGGATGATATTTAGTGGATAATTTAGCAATGTCAGCCTTGTCAGGTGATTATTTTACACCGCTGACCGCACGTAAGGTTAAACGTTAGTGTCATTCGGTTAAAGTAGTAACGTTAGTAGCTGGCTAAGCCCCAGTCAGCCACAGTGAGCCTGTACAGCTAGCTTAATACTCTCACCTTTCTTCAAAAAAAATCTGGGCTCCTGATCTGCTCCTGGCCCCTTTCCTTCTTCTCCACTCGTTTTTGGCATCCCGATTTATGTTTCTGTTTCGGCATTGCGCTTCTGTATTAATAACCTGCTGGCTGCTGCTGCAGTTCGGGAGCAAAATTTTGTGGTGATTTATAGTGCCTGAGTAGTGGGGGGCCATAGGAACCCACCTACCAAATTTGGTTGGTCTACAACTTACGGTTACTGAGCCTCAGACACTTTTAGCGGAGAAAAATAAGAATAATAATAATCCTAACAGATACAATAGGGTTCCACCAGCTTCGCTGCTTGGACCCCTAATAATCCTAACAGATACAATAGGGTTCCATCAGCTTAGCTGCTTGGACCCCTAATAATAATAATAATAATAATAATAATAATAATAATAATCCTAACAGATACAATAGGGTTCCACCAGCTTCGCTGCTTGGACCCCTAATAATCCTAACAGATACAATAGGGTTCCACCAGCTTCGCTGCTTGGACCCCTAATAATCCTAACAGATACAATAGGGTTCCATCAGCTTAGCTGCTTGGACCCCTAATAATAATAATAATAATAATAATAATAATAATAATAATAATAATCCTAACAGATACAATAGGGTTCCACCAGCTTCGCTGCTTGGACCCCTAATAATCCTAACAGATACAATAGGGTTCCACCAGCTTCGCTGCTTGGACCCCTAAAAATTGGATCAAATCTCCAAACTCCACTACTGCTGCTAGTTTTGTGGCAGCTCAAGATAGTAAGGCGTGGAAAGCCGTTCACAGACGGTGAATACATGAAAGAATCGTTCATTAAAATATCAGAGCATCTAGGCTATTCTCAGACTTCAAAAACAAAACTGAGATAATTCAGAAAATTAAAGATATGCCCCTCTCTGCAAAGACCGTCAAAGACAGGGCCATAAAAATGGCAACAAACATCACCAGTCAGCAAATCAAGGACATCAATTCAGCTCCAGCATACTCAATTTCCTGCTATGAGTCAAGCGATGTGAACGATATTGAGCAGACAGCGCTGCTATGCAGGTATGTGAACTCTGATGGGCCACAGGAAGAAATCATTGAGTTGATACCACTGAAAGGTCAAACATGGGGGGAGGACATTTGTGAGGCTGTTGTGAACTGTTTAAAAGCCAAAGAAATAAACACCAGCCACATAGTGTCAGTGGCTACAGATGGGGCACCTAGTATGAGAGGAACACAGAAGGGGTTTGTGACTTTATTACAGAAGACGTTGGATCGAAAGCTGCTTACGTTTCACTGCATCTTGCACCAAGAAGCACTGTGCGCTCAAACATTCCCCCCCCGAGTGTATGGAGGTGATGAACCTCGTCATCCAGATAGTGAACAAAATAATGGCAAAAGGCTTAAACCACCGACAGTTCTGTGCATTGCTAGATGAGGTCAACAGCACATATTCGGATCTCCTGCTGCATAACAAAGTCCGCTGGCTGTCCAGGGGGGAGGTCCTGTCCTGTCCTGAAGCGGTTTGGCGCTTGTGTAGAACATGAAAACATCCCTGCAAAGCAAAGGCCTGACCTATCCAGAACTGGAAGATACCGATTGGGTGGAAAAGTTGCACTTCATGGTGGACATGACAAGTCACCTAAACAGGCTGAACAAAAGCCTCCAGGGAAAGGGAAGCACAGCTCTGCAGATGCTGGAAGATGTTTTAGCGTTTGAGCGCAAGTTGACAGTGTTCACCAGAGATGTACAGAGAGGCACGCTCTCTCACTTCCCCTCCCAGAGAGAGTTCAAAGAAGGACACAATCACATCAATTGGGATTATTTACAACGTGCGATCATCAGAATGAAAACTGGATTTGGTGAAAGATTCAGCAAGTTCTGAAAGGAAAAAACTACCCTATCCTTCCCGGTCACACCCCTGGACATAGACCCATCCCTGTTGAACATGACTGCATTCCCAGGAGTAAGACAACCCAACCTTGAAATTGAACTGGCCAAAATAGCTGACAAAGACTTATGGGTGTCCAAGTTCAAAAGCCTGACAGCCAAGCTCGAAGATGTCGCCCGTCAGAAGGCCATTCTCACTCAAATCCACAAATGGAGCGATATTGAAAACCTCCCAAAACCTGACGAACTTGTGTTTGAAACATGCATTTGGAGTCCTGTCCATCTTTGGATCAACATATTTGTGTGAGCAGGTTTTCTCAAGCATGAACTACATAAAATCCAAATATCGCTCCCGCCTCACAGATGAGAGCCTGCAGTCTTGTGTGAAGATCAAAGTTAAATCTTACAGCCCTGATACCGAGAAGATCTGCAGTGACATTCAGAAACAGAAATCGCATTAAACAGGTATCCTTTAATAGACTATTACTTTGCAACAAAGTATCTGTTTTAGCAAGTTGTGATTTTGTCAATGAAGTGAATGACCTGTCGGACAAGCAAGGATTAATTAAAAATGTTTATTTTCTGAATCCAGCGGTATCCAACAGTCAATGTCCTTGTTAAAATGTTCAGCACTCTGAATACTGAACCAAGTGATATTGCATGCTAGAACCCCTCACTTAACCTACATGTAAAATATATTTTATTAGATTTAATAATTGTGTTTAAAATTAGAATTATCAAATCAAATCGCTGAATTCTTTGATAGGTCAGTCAACAGAAAACTGATGGAATCAACCAACAAGTCAAAACAAGCTGTATATCAGGTTTTCAGATTAAATAATTGAATTCAATAGGAAGCAGTCAATTATATTAATGAATTGAAAACATACATTACATTACATTACATTACAGGCATTTGGCAGACGCTCTTATCCAGAGCGACGTACAACAAAGTGTATAACCATAACCAGGAACAAGTATGACGAAACCCCTAGAGAGAAGTACCGGTCCAAGTACAGGGAACAACCGCATATATTCAACTTGGACCCTGATGGTTAAACTGATTAACACTAACAACGAGAACGGCAGCAACGCAATCTATGGAAAAATAAAAATAAATAAAAATACAAGTAGTCGTTAAGACATTTGATGCGCCTAAGTCACCTATGAAACAGCTGCCTAGTTACAACCCTAAGTTTAGTCATTTACAGGGGGGAAGGGAGGGATGGGGAGAGGTGCAGCCTGAAGAGGTGGGTCTTCAGTCGTCGTTTGAAATGGGTCACAGTCTCAGCTGTTCTGACCTCCACAGGGAGGTCATTCCACCATCGTGGGGCCAGAACAGACAGGAGACGTGTTCTGGAAGTGCAGGTGCGAAGAGGGGGAGGTGCTAGGCGTCCTGAGGTACATACTTTATTGAATGCAGGCACACCACTTCTAAATTACACAACAGAAGACATACAGCAAAACATTAAACAACTAATCTATAAATACCAGAAAATAGAGAGAGAGAGAGAGAGAGAGAGAGAAACGGATTGGCACACCTTGCCAAAGTATCACCCACTTCCAGTATAAGCGCCACAAGGAAACCAGCTAGAAAACACACAACCAAGGAACCACCACCAAAATAAAAAGAGGAAAACTCTTCTTATTCCAGAGGTGCGTTCAATTTCAGCGAACAAGGCGAACGTTTGCAAACTATTTCAAACTTTTTTCCGTTAGCTTTGTGTTTGCTGCGAGCATTTGCAAACATAAGCGAACGGTCTGAAAAGGTAGTTTGCAGCAAACAAAAATGGACTGAGGGAAATGTTCCCAGCTGGGTATTTCAATTGAAGATGCCGCAGTGTGATCAATTTTTTCAATAATGTTATTGCTAACGCTAGGCAATGTTATTATTGTTATTGTTTGCTAACTAGCTTTTTAAAAAACATTTTTTTATCATTGATGATCACAGAAGTACAATCTCGTCACCATGTCTGTTTATGTTTAATGCAAACAATTCGGATTGTTCGTAAAAATCTGTTCAAATTGAACTGTTCAAAGATAACATGTTCGCCTCGAACATTCGCCTCTGTTCGCTGAACTTGAACGCACCTCTGGCTCCGAAAACAAATGCAACACAAACAACTTTCTCCTGTGGCCATCTTAAATACCTTACCCAGCATGGCTTGAGGATGTTTGCCCTGATTGGGTGATGCCAGGTTAAGGTTTAGAAGAGAAAGGAAGGGGGGTCAGACTAATTTTTGGCAAGGACTGGCCTACCTACAGATTGCATTCAAACTTAAAGAGGACATGGGAAAGGGAAATGTTAGGCATGTAGGGTCTCCGACCCCCGATATGGTGTCCTGTGTCATCTGGTTTGACTCTTTCGAGGGGGTGAGACCCATAGATTGTCTGCCTAGATTAGGGTATCAGTGGATTTTATATTTCCCCCATCACATTTGCTTTGATGTTTGTGACGGGGAGGCCAGGCCACATTCTTATTCACCGATTCCCTCTCTAAGGCCAAAATCTAAACACTACATATCCTACAGACCCTTAGCTGATATTGTTGTGTTTTATGCTCAGGCCTGAGGGTTGATTGCTGTATGTGGCTGAGGAAAAAAGAAGAGGATTACCTCGCACTGAACTGGACTTTAGTCCAAATTAAATTGAAACTGGCCTATTTTTTACTTTTACTATCTTTAAAGCTATTAGGCTATACGTTTTATTTATTATCAAAGTAGGCTACTTTTTATTTTATTCATTTGCACAAACACAGGGAGGACTCAAAGTAGGCCTGCATAGCTCTTTATAGCTACTCTATTTCAGAGTAGGCCTACACATGCCAGTGGATTTTTTCTCCACTTCGCAATTGTTCAGTTTTGTGTTTTGTTGATAATAGCTTCCCCCAATGAAAAGGACAAAAAATGTAAAGAGCTTTCTTCATTGTATTTATATAATTTCATAAATGCAACAAAACATGGCATTATTGTAATGGAAATGCAGTTAAAGTACCAAATAATCACAAATAGCCTACTGCAAAGTAGCCTCTCATTTGCACTTGGGGCCTCACTGCATTCTGACAAAAACCTATTAATGAATGCTCATTTAGACCTATTAGTAATGTTGATAGGCTAATTTAGATTTAATAGTCTGTGTTACTTTCATTATAAGGCTCAAATATGTTTTGCGGCTCCAGACAGATTTTTTTTTTTTTTGGCCAAAAATTGCTTTTTTGATAGTAAAGGTTGCCGACCCCTGCACTACCTGAAGAGAGCAAGTCTGCTTCCTAACTTTCCTTTCTACCTAGGTGTCTAATTAATTGTCAGTGTGCATTGTTTTCAATGGAATACTGCATCTTTGGAATGCACAATATATCAAAATTTGTGTTTTACATTAATTTACAAGCATTCTGATGAAAATAACTATTATTGCCATAATATGTCAACTCACAGTAAACACAACGTGCCATTTGTAATTTGATCATGAAGCTTGTAACAGAAGCGGGATTGAACAGTGGGATTTGCGGGATTAAATAAATTAAGATACAATAACATAGCATGCCCATGAGAGGGGGCCGAATATTGTACAGATATTAGATAGTAGAATCACTCTTCTCAACACAAAATCTAGTCTGTAAATCTGTCAGTCTGTAATCCCTAGCCTACCGCAGATATGTTATGACTCATAGGATATGCTATTCCACAAATAGAAGTAAAAATTTTCAGTTTATCCAGTGAAAACATATTTTCAGTGTACACAAAGGCAATTTAAACTCAATAGAAATAGAAATTGATCGAAGACCTCTTTGATATAGGTGAAACCAAATGCATTCGATTATGCCCATTCATAAAGCTCAATTGAAACTCTGGGCACAATAACCCAAAATAGGCCAACATAGTTGTGAATATGGTTTGGGTGGAACACTCAGATGTGATTGGGGAAACAAGCGATGCAAGTCACAAAACTCCAAGACTTACCAGTTTTCTGTCCGTCTGATTTACACCACAAATTGCTCCAATTTGCGAGACTTAAGAAACCTGAGTGGTACAGGGTGAATGGAGATCTCCAAAAGAAATTTAGTGAAAACATTTTCACTTGGAGCAAATAAAACATGTTTTAAATGATTTCTTTGGGTTTTCGCATGAATGTTTGAAGTAGGGGGAGTCACTATAAATGTAACAATTTTTAGATATTGCTCATTTCCTCAGAAAATATTTAACCTAGCACTATAAAATTTTATTTCACACAGCTCTGACATGTCAGTAGCCATTTGCCATTTAAACTGCATTCATAACTTGAGTCGGATACAATTAAAACCGAAATACACAGAGTCCGATGTTGTATTTATACCACATAGTTGGCATGATTGCAACAGAGATGCGGAATAAGTTATAACAGTGAAAGAAAACAACCAGTAATGTGCGTACTAGTCAGCCCCGGCATCTCCTATAGACGCTTTCATCAGACGCACGCGCGTTGCCAAGGTTATGCGCTTGACGTTAACTTCCGGTCTGTGTTTGTTTATTATTGGGTTTGTGTTTACTGGCCAATATGGCACCGATTACAAACGGAGTGAAAGTTAAACTGATGAGCAGACTGACGTTGGGCTCAGGTTGTTGTGCTGTGGGGTGCAACCTGGAACAAATGCCATTTCGAAAATTTGTAAAAATACATTATTTAACTTTGTAACCCCACTAGGGAATTGTGAAATGAATTGCTTGAATCCCTGTGATTATTATAGCTGGTGCTTGCCCATTGTTACTTCGTATTTTTGATAAATAACTGGACATTGTTACCTATTAAAATGTGAGTCCTGTAAAAATACACATAATAAACTGTATAAATAAATAAACCAACTTCATACATAAATATTTAGTAATACTAATGCAGCCTTATTTACTATATCAACTTTAAGACAAGCAACACGCTCGTAATCATCTCAATGTGATCCATTGAAGCCAATGGCGCAGACGTTGCTTCATACTTTCAAACTGCTTTCCCAACGGCTATTTTGCGTCCTGCGACTTGAGTTACAACAGTGAATATGTACGGATTCCTAGACGTGCTGATAGCGACCATCCTCTCATATTAACCTCAAATACGCAAGACAGGACACTTATACAGTATGTTAGCAAATTTATGTTAAGTTCCATTCATTTATATAGGGTTGTGGATACACGTCCCCTTAGCAACCAAAAGCTAGCGCTAGACCACCTGATTATTTGCCGGCACAGAAAAAAAATCGTGAAAGTGTTGAAAAAATAACCACGGGAGGATAACAAGGACATTTTTTCCTACTTAACTAGGTACAGGTTGTTACCGATATTTCACCTATTTCATATATAGTTGCAAATCAGTTTCGTTTTCCTGTCTGTTGAACGAAGGTGGTCGAATAGGTGCTCTCACTGTAGCACTGACTTTGTTTCAGGTAACAAACTCATGATAAGCGATAGCTAATAGCTAGCTGACCAGTAACAAGCCTTCAATAGTTATGAACAATTAGCTAACTAAATTGATTGTAGCTAGCTAGCTAGCTAAACGTAGCTAACATTTTATAAATTCTCATAAAAAACACGTTTTCAACGTACAAAAATGCCAAGTTACTCAAAAGTATTGATATCAAAATGACGCCAAGTTACGGTACTACAAACAATATAGCCTATCTTGCCTCACCGAAATTAAATAAGATGTATTCCAAAGCAATGCTACCCAATATTTCCTCAGTTCTTTCAAGTCACTTGGCTTCAGCTGCAAACTTTTTATCAACCAAATAATGAAGCTGAAAAAGGGAGGTGTTAATGACTGGAAGAACATCCATGCCATTCTACGTAGCCATGAGAGCAGTTCTGAACATATAAGTACAATGAAGAAGTGAAGAGAACTGCATGTGCGTTTGAAAACAGGGTAAGCAATTGACCAGAGTCAAAGTTTGATCCGGTAATGCAGCAGCACCTATCTAAAATCAAAGATGGCCACACACACACACTATCTGGGAAAGGACACTGAAAGAGCTCATCCAGTTGATCAGTGCTAAGGTGATAGAAGAAATTGTTGTAAAAATCCACAACTCAAAGTGTTTCTCCGTCCTACTTGACTGCACCCGACATTAGCCATCAGGGACAGATGTCAGTCATCATACGGATTGTGGATCTCGATCCAGAGCCAGATATAAAAATTCCTAGAATTTATTGTTGTGGGGAAGACAACAGTAATCCTAGACAAACTACAAGAGCTCCACATAGATTTCCAAGATTTTAGGGGTCAATCATATGAAAATGGAGCAAACATGAAGGGGAAAAGGCAAGGTGTGCAGACACGACTACTTGAAATAAAAAAGAGCTGTCTATGTTTCCTGTGGAGCACATACATTAAACCTGGTTTTGGCAGATGCTGCAAAAGCATCAAGGGATGCTGTTGGACTCTTTGGACATCTACAGAAAGTGTACAACTTCTTTTCTGGAGGAACTCAAAGATGGGCAATTCTGAGGAGCCATGTTGGCCTCACAGTCAAGTCATGGAGTGACACGAGGTGGGAGAGCAGACTACAGAGCGTGCATGCAGGCAGATACCAGGCAGCACAAATCAGAGATGTTCTTTTGGAGGCTCGGCAGAGTTTGTCTGAGCCTATTGCCAAAGTTGAGGTCCAGGCTCTTGCTGAAGAGGTGGGGTCCTATCGCTTTTTGATTTGTTGTGTAGTATGGAATGACATTCTGACCACTGTCAACCAGATTAACAAGCTTCTCCAGTCAGCTTCAATGCAGTTGGATGTGGCTGTAGACCTAATTGCTACAGCCAAAACATCACAGTACAGGGCCTCAGGATTTGCTGCTGCTCAGACAAGAGCAAAGGATTTGTGTGAGGAAATGAATATTGAGGCCATTCTAGTGCAGAAAAGGCTTTGTAACACCAAGAGGCAATTCTCATGAGGCTGCAGATGAGCCTCTCACTGATGCATTGCGAAGCCTGGAAGTGACATTTTTCAATGTCGTGGTTGACGCTGCACTTCTCTCTCTTGAGGAGAGATTTGACACAATGCAAAATGTCAAAGACAACTTTGGTGTTCTACTGAACTTAGACAATGTCACAGCAATTTCAAGAGACACTTCGAAGAATCACTGTGCAGACATTGCTGAGTAAGGCTGGGGAGTCTGATAACTGTGGAGCTGAAATGGCAGAGGAGATCCTAAACCTACCATCTGTTCCACTGGAGATCACAGCCATGCAGCTACTGAGAATACTCCATGAGAAGCAGATACAGGAGTTATAGCTGGAACACTTCCTGTCACAGTAGCATCTGTGGAGAGAAGTTTTTCAAACCTTAAACGTGAAAACCTACCCGCGCTCCACGATAGGACAGGAACGTTTGAGTGGTCTTGCTCTAATCAGCATAAACTGAGAGCTCTCCCAGCAGATATCATATGAAGCCATCATTGATGACTTTGCTTTCAAGAAAAGCAGGAGGCACTGATAAAAATGTTTGTATTTTTGTCATTTAGATTGGTCACTAAAACTCCCCATATTTAGCCCTAATTCTAATCCACAGCCTATATCATTTTCATAGAGCATAGAATTTGTATTGCAATGACAAAAAAGGGCCAATATTGGCCAAGAGAAGTGACGTCTATGTTCTGTTCTGTGTCCACAGTTCTTCAGCCAAGAGGACATGTTTTTATTGGCATATTTATGTGCTGTATCTTATAATAGTTAATAAAAAATACAATGCTTTAAACACAACATTTTTACTCAGTCTTTATTGCTTGATAGTAGGTAGGATTTATCTCAAAAGGGGTCCTCCACAGAAAATTTTGCCTGGGGCCTTCAAAAGTCTAGAGCCGGCCCTGGTACTAGTGATGGTGCTGAATATTCAGCAACCAAATCTTTTCTCCTCCCAAATTCAGCTAGTATTATTTGGATTTGTATCTTCTTTCCCCCCCTCACACTTTGATGTGATTAGCTCAGAAGTCAGCGCCAAGTTTCTCAATTATACACACACACAGTGCAGAGACAGCAATGAGCATTTCCCTTAACACTAGATTGGCCAGAGCAACACCATTGGGCTTTGGAGACTTTAAAATTAAAATGACTCCAATGCCTTAAATGTTATATCCTTCTCCTTCAATGACCTTCCTACCTGTTTGTGCATAAAATAACTGCCGTTTTTAAAATGTAGGAGAAAAAATTGACTCAGTAAAGAAGAGGCAGTTTGTGTCATTTTCTTCACAGCATCAACAATAAAAAAACAGTTTGCAATTATAGCTACCACTTCCCTTGGATATGCGCAACTGCAGTGTTTCCTGTGGAATTTATCTCTTGGTCCTCTTGAGACTTCTTAAAGGTTTTTTAAAAATATCTAAATCTATCTTTTAGCTCTGACGAGCTCTTGATACAAGGAATAGCAGTTTGCAAGAGCTAAAAAGTAGTTTTAGATGTACTTTAAAACCATAAAAGGTTTGTTAACCGTTGTATTGTTTGTAAATATTGAAGCAAAATAGGCCTGTTTTTTGAGTTATGGCGGGGTGAGAACAATTAAAAGAGCACATTGTCCATCTAGAAGTTCTATCTTCAAGAATAGAGGACTATATAACCAAAATTGATACTCAAGGAAAGTTAGGCTACATATTTTGCACTTCTTTCAAATTAACTCAATTACCATGACAAAACAGTACTTAGTTAGAATGTTTTATCTTTTTATTTAACAATATAATTTGAGCTGGGTCCACATTCAAAGCCCTCTCTCTCTGTCTCTCTCACACTCAATGACAGAGTTTACATGCATTGTCCATGCAAAAAAAAAGGAAAAAGTGAGAAAAATGGCTTTAAAGATTCTGTTCTGTTACATTCTAATTCTACTGAGAAGCATGATACAAAAATTTGCCCCGTTACCATAGCTACCCCCATGATACGCTCTCTCTTTGGGAGACTGAATTTTCACAAGCTAGCTAGCTTAGTAGTATATCAAGTATCGATAGATAGCTAAGGTAAGGACGTTGACTTATATCCAATTATAATTTTTGCTATCTAGCTAGCCAAGTTAAGATAAAAGCACAACTATAACGTCCTCATAAAAGCAAACTAGCTAGCTAACGTTATCGATAACATTGCCTTATGAAAGCAAACTACCTAGCTAGCTAAGGTTAGCTAGCTAGCTAAATGAATATAACCAGAAATAATCTAAAAGCCCTTAAAAGGCACTCTAAGTGAACCTAACGTTAGTCAAATACTTGCATTGTCTTGCCTGTAAGCCAGCGGCGCAAACTATGGGTCTCGAGTTATCCATGGGTCTACGGGGCGTGGAAAGGGGAGTGGTTACTGTGTCCGTGACGCACCAAGTTGACAACTTTCTCAACCGGTTGAAAATAGGACGATAAATTTAAAACGCATATTTCTCCAAAAATACAGAACGGACATATTTAATACTTTACTCATTGTGTTTCTTCAATGCCTCTTGTGCAAAAAGCACATAAAACCGAGAAAGTGTGAAAATCACCATGGTACTCCTTTAATGCGCGCTGTTTTGGCGATTTGCCAACAATTTGCGGCTGCGATATCGGACGGGTTTTTCCAGGTCACCATTTTAATCAGATGTATTGTACCATTATAACAGCAGCTCTAGATAAAAAAAGGATAGGCACGTAACATCTCGACTGGAACAGGTTCAGCTTCGGCACAAACAAACACTGTTTATTTTCAGATAACGTTACAAACGTTAAAAAATAAATGTGATAAATATATCACATTTATTTTTTACTTGTCCGATCAGACAACTGCATGAGGCATTCCACTTGCCCGAACAGAGTAAGGATCTGCCAGTTGTCACCACCGAATGATAGTTAACGCCAGTGCTTGAGATGGGCAGGAGCTGTCGGGACTTGTATATGAGTACCGACTCTTCTTTTGATTACCAACATTAATTTATTTTAAAAGTATATATTTTGAGGAGTAGGTACCGGTACGCATTTTGGTCCAGTTCAAACATTGGTTAACATTATGGTATTTTGGTCATATTTGAAGCGTCGCTACCTACTGTTTCGTTGTCTTTCGGTTGCTGAAGAAAAAAAAGTAACGCTTTGAAAGCTGCAAGTTTTCCAACCACCTCAGAAAGGAGCAAGCACGGAGCGCGCGGCCTAGAAAATAAATATGCGGACGCACGCGACAGTATGGTTTTGAAAGCGCATTAGGCAGAAATATTAATAAAGTTTGACATTTTTAATTTATGAATTTAATATATAGTCTATATAAAGTGTATATATATATATAATTTTTTTAATGTATAATTTTTTATTTTATTTCATTATTTTTTTATTATGGTGTGGCGGCAAGGATTTTGCCGTGGCGCCGCGCCACGACAAAACCTTACCAGCGGAAACGTTGCAACTGCAATACAATTTTTGGACATGCGCAACTGCAATACAATTCTCAGAAAAAGGTTTGATAAATTACAGCGATCCCAGCTAACATAAAATCTGCACACAAAAAAGGCCACCTAGTTCACCCAGCTAAAATCCAACTGTAGCTACATGGCCTTTTTGCACAGCTAGTAGGCTATTTGTGCAGCTAGTTGGGTCACCTGGCCAACTAGCTAGGCCTAAGGCCTAAGCTAAAAGGGCAACTAACTGTGCAAAAAGGCCAACTAGTTGGGACTTGTGCCAAGCTAGTTGGCCAGGAGACCCAACTAGCTGCACAAATAGCCATCTAGGCCAGTTGAGCTAGTTACAATAAGAAATTACATCTAGCTAGTCTAACTAGCTGCCTGGCAAAGGTCACCTAGTTAAGCTGGCTGCATGACACTATGGCAGCTGGCTAGGGCTTGCTGAACTAGTTGCTCCTTACGGCCATCTAGGTAAACTAGCTCATCCTTATTGCCAGCTAGTTGAACGAGCTACAGAAAACATGCAAATGTTTAGGGGGCGAATACAGTGGGTGTCTATCGGATTTTACCGAAGAAAATGGCGTCCGTTTTGAACAGTGGAAAGGGATGTGAAACTGTGTCCTTTCTAAATAAAACATTGCTCATGTTTACTTTTATAGTTGCTTTTATAAATTCACTTATAAGTAATGCACAGCAAATGGGATACGAACGAAAATGTTTTTTTATTTTTATTTTTAGTAATTGTAGGGAGGACACTAAGCGCTTCTGGAACTGTCAGATGCACTGAATTTACATATAATATAGCCTACGTTTTTTATACAATAGAAACCATGAACTAAACATATAAAATCAATACAACTTTTGTAACAAGGTATTTTTCCAATAAAAGGATCGGCTTGAAATGCACGTGATGCAGACATCTGCACGAAATGCAGACATCTGGGGTGTATAAGCTATTGCCATGCCCTTGTTTAACTGAGTTGACAGTAATAGCTTGGTTAGGTAGCATAGATGTAGCCTAAATGTTTATCTCATAAGATTTCATGTTAGCTGGGATCACTAATTTATCAAACCTATTTCCAGGAACGGTACTGCAGAAAATAGGGACGTGGATTATAATTGCAAACTTTTTTGTTGTTGTTGCCATTGTTTATTGCTAGAGACAACCTCAGAATATAGCCAAATAAATAAATATGGTTGAGACGTTGAACCGAGGTCCTGACTCACTGTGGTCATTAAAGATCCCATGACACTATTCGCAAAGAGTAGGGGGTTCCCCGGTGTCCTGGCTAAACTCCCAGATCTGGCTCTCACAAAAACTTGCCACCTAATCATCCCCTGATTTAATTGGCTAAAAAAAAAAGTTCTCTCCCTCCAGTGGAGCTGCTCAGTGGCCAACAGAGGATTGTGGTTGTACTGGGCAACTCCCAGGTGTGAATGTGTATGAGTGTGAAGCAGGGCGTTGCTGCAAAAGAGCATCCATGCTCAGCGAACCGACCCTGGGTAAATAAAGGTTAAATAAACTCTACATGTCCTGGATTATACATGCCTTGACCATAAGTATGCAAAATCTCAGGGTGACATGTGGAACTACTAAAGATCTATGAAGCAAAAAGTAAGCAGTGTACCATGGTGTCCCTTAGTGTCTCTAAATCTATCCAAAATATCTAAATTGTGCATTGCTGTAAATCACAACATAATCATAAATTTCACTATAAATCAACAGTTTGGTCCTAGGGGTGTGGAAAAATCCTGTGTACTGAAAAATCGTACCGAAAACAGCTGACAAAAATGAAAACAGGAAAACCGCGGTTCATACATTAGCACATTATTTTGTTTTCAAGGGGAATTACACTTTATAATACTTCTGCTTCTCATGACTGATATTGTCCTTCTAATAAATGTCGCCCTTCATTTTTTGATTACTTAGTTCATTTAAAATGTCTAGCGTTAGAAACAAAGACCTATTTTTATAGTAGTACGGTTTCTGGATTTTTCTTTGATTTCACTTCACGGCAAAATCGAGAAAAAGCGAAGCAAAACATTACGTTAACTTAGCGTTGAAATAGAACAAACTAACATCTGCTAGCTTTAGTTTGATGCAATATCTGTGTAATAATGAGGCGCATTGTACCCGGTTGTTATAATGCCCCCCGTTAAACTTACCTTGAAAGCACATTTTCATAGTTTTCCACGCGATGCAACTTTGTGCCAGACATGGCTGTATGTAATCAGATACCCCAACATAGCAGCCGAAGAAGTTCGCAAATGAGGACTAAGGGTATGCAGCGACTACTCTGAAGGCACCGACTACCAAGGCGACCGTCTGAAGCCTGGAGCCGTACCTACCGTTTTCCCATCGTTGGTCAAACCCCTCGAGGTAGGTACTATGTGGGCTGGCTAACGCTATTGCGTTACGCTTTTGGCAAAACTTTAAACACATTCTCACTCACTAAAAAACATTTTGCACTGTGATGCACTTGTGTTGCAAAATGGTAAACACAGGCGGCAAAAGTTAAACAACTACAACACAGTTGTCATTGCCTACCGTTCCAAGTGCAGGGAACAACCGCATAGTTTAACTTGGACCCTGTAGGTTAAACTGATTAACACTAACACAAACAAGAACAGCAACAACGCAGTCTATGCAAAAATACAAGCAATAGTTAAGACGAGTTAAGACTAAGTCACCTACGAAACAACTACCTAGTTACAACCCTAAGCTTACAGTCAATTTAGAGATTAAATTGAGAATAGGATTTCTCTCAGCATAATGACGGATTTAAAGACTAAACGAACTCACCCGATATTGTCTTCAAATGGACCGTATTATTTCATTGGCAGACTACAGCATAAATTGCGTCTTTTGTTTATATTCAATATTAGAAATTGCAGCGAGAAACTGCAGCTGTAGACACAAGAGAGTTTGTTATGTTATGTTAGCAACGGAACGAAGCGGACTATAGCCTACATGTATTGCCATCATTGTTTTATTATACCAGCGTGTTTTCGCGCGTGTGCACAGAAACTGAAAACCTACCAATAAAATGGTTTAGCAATTTCTCAGCATAATGACAGATTTAAAGACTAAGCAAACTCACCCGATACTGTCTTCAAATGGATCCATGCCAAAGAAAAGTAATTATTCATCACTTTAATAGCCTAGCATGCACTCTGGCTGGCACTGTCTTTCATTCCCCGACGTTCAGACCCTCCCCTCACTGATAAAAACTAGACCCTACGGTGTCGGATTACTTGCGTCGCCATGGATGTCGCTTGCCGTAAAGAAGTTTACTAGATGTCGTAACGCTTAGATTTGGAGCTCCAGCTTTTCCGCACCCCAACTAATAAAGAAGTCCAAATGGCGGGCAAACCATATGGCGGACATAGGTGGTCCAAAAGCAAAGTTGTAGAGCACATTCAGATGCATCAGTCGATGAAGTTTTGTGTTGATCTGACTTACGGTGTGGGAGTTATGACCTTTTAAAGTATGATCCTTTGTTATAGCGCCACCATCTGGCCGACATAGGTGATTTTTAGTGCCTGAGTAGTGGGGGGCCATAGGAACCCACCTACCAAATTTGGTTGGTCTACAACTTATGGTTGCTGAGCCTCAGACATTTTAGCCGAGAAAATTGCCACGCCCCAACTAAAAAGTCTAAATGGCGGGCAAACAATATGGCGGACATGGGTGGGGCCAATGGCAAAGATGTAGAGCACGTTCAGATGCATAGGTCGATGAAGTTTTGTCTTTTATAAATTTGCCAAATTTGGTTGCTCCAGGACTTATGGTTGCTGAGCCTCAGACACTTTTAGCGGAGAAAAATAATAAGAATAATAATAATAATCCTGACAGATACAATAGGGTTCCACCAGCTTCGCTGCTTGGACCCCTAATAATAATCCTAACAAATACAATAGGGTTCCACCAGCTTCGCTGCTTGGACCCCTAATAATAATAATAATAATCGGAACAGATACAATAGGGTTCCACCAGCTTCGCTGCTTGGACCCCTAATAATCCTAACAGATATAATAGGGTTCCACCAGCTTCGCTGCTTGGACCCCTAATAATAATCCTAACAGATACAATAGGGTTCCACCAGCTTCGCTGCTTGGACCCCTAATAATAATCCTAACAGATACAATAGGGTTCCAACAGCTTCGCTGCTTGGACCCCTAATAATCCTAACAAATACAATAGGGTTCCAACCAGATTCGCTGCTTGGACCCCTAATAATAATCCTAACAGATACAATAGGGTTCCACCAGCTTCGCTGCTTGGATCCCTAATAATCCTAACAGATACTATAGGGTTCCACCAGCTTCGCTGCTTGGACCCCTAATAATAATCCTAACAGATACAATAGGGTTCCACTTCGCTGCTTGGACCCCTAATAATAATAATAATAATCCTAACAGATACAATAGGGTTTCACCAGCTTCGCTGCTTGGACCCCTAAAAATAAAGTCTTGTTATTTCATTGAAAATAAACAGAACACTTAAGTGATGTTTGATTATTATCCATTTATTATCCATTATTCCATACCGTACCCACTCTCCTCCCCAGAGACTCCTCACTCCTTGCATTCACTACCAGCAAGAGAAACGAAGCCATGCGCTCTGGGGACGAGATTGTACAGTACTGTGAGCTCTGTATCATGATACGAACCGTACTGTCAGTTGAGTGTACTAGCCAAACTCACAAATTAGGATGGGTGTCCACTGTCCACATACTTTTGGAAATGTAGTGTCCATAATTGCTATGCATGCCATGAAGAATAATTACATAAGAGAAAACTGTTTTAAACAAATCAAAACAAAGACAGTGGAATTAATAGGCTTCTAATTAGGTTGCTGAACACATATTTAAGTTATTTTATAATTTTTCCCTTAGACTTAGCACAATGCAGATTCGGCTCATTATAATTTTCTTTGTCTTTGAATTCTTCATTTTGTAAAAAGCCAGATGCTTTCACCAGTTAGGAGCCTGTGGATTTGCCTAAGACTTTAATTTCATTAGTTTATAAGTGTTTTGACCTCTTTACATCACAGTTTACTAAATAGCACAATGTGAATATGGGTATTTTATTCTTCATGACATACATAGCCATTTCTGACATAATATGTCTTTAGAGGCCAAAAAATCCCTCTAACATGCAAAGCACATAATTAAGGAAAATTAACAGCCTGTTAAAATTCTGGGAATGCAACTGGTTGAAACATGCACAGTGGGCCCCCAAGACTGATTTAGTCAGTGTTGGGGAGTAGTGAACTAGGCTACATGTAATTAAACTAGTAGTTTAACTAAATTTAGCAGTAGCTGGCTGGTAGTTCAACTACATTCATATTTGCATAGTGCATAGCCATTTTTTGTGTAGTTAACTACTGAAACTACAAACAATTTTCGGCCATAAAAGGAAAGGAATGATTTTTTATTTTTATTTTACCATTGCTTCTCTACTGTAATTGAACCCCCTTTGACCAACCCCGCCCTTTTTCTTTCATGCTGACCGCTGTGAAGGCATGCCCAGGCAATGCATTCGTCAGCAGTGTTGGGGAAGCTACTTTGAAAGCATAGCTTTGCAAGCTACCAATTACTTCACACTGAAAGAAGTTGAACTACAGCAAAGCTACCCTAGGGAGAAATCTAGTTCGGTTAACTAAAGCTACTTAGAAAAAGTAGTTCAAACTACTTTGTAAAAATTTTTTTTATAAAATTGTATGCTGTTACAATATTAACCTTAGGTGGCAAAAGAACAGCAAGCCAACCTTAGCCTAGCCAGACTTTCATTTTAATGATTCTGGCTAAGCTATTCATAGTATTGGATTGACTGCAGACACCTTGGTCAGCAAACACAGGTGACTGTAATCAAATAGTAGGTGATTATCATGAAAGACCGGTCCCTTACATTGCGCCATATTGTACGGGCAGCCAAACACATCATGAGAATAGTATGACTAGGTCAGCTAACGTTAACTAATGTTTGCTTTTTGTCAGCAAACCTGACTTTAGCTGGTTAGCGACATGTTCGTTTTTGATAGAACATAATTGTTGTCAGACAAATTAATGCTACAGGCTTTATTTAATTAGACTAACGTTAACGTTCACTGAATTAAATCACTTGCCTGTATGTAACGTTACATACAGGCAAGTGATTTATGTGGCTAACTTATCTAAACTTTGCTAAATTGGCTAGCAAAGTCAATTTTAATACACTCACCTTTATATGTGTTCTTACATTTGTGTAGTCTACGTCTTTGCAGTAGAGAGTGTATTTACTCTCGGCTTGCATAGCTCACAAGTAGAAACGTAGGTTTTGTCGGTGGAACTAGTCAGTGTCATGTATGGCTATGGTGATTCTTCCTCAGGTTGAGATTTGGGAGGTTTATCCATGATGACGCTATCGCTGTGTGAGCACTGAGCAACACCTGCCCTTTTGCACATGCACTACACAAAGGTCAAGTATGTGGTGGTGGCTGCCTGATGAACATGACATGCATAGCAGAGACCCTTGGAGAATTTCACCAATACTTGAACTCTGCTAGTGAACATTTAAGTTTTACTCTTGAATATAACCATACACACATTCGTTTTTTAGATGTTCTGGTTATAAAAGAAGGCAATACCTTACATACCGATCTATTCTGTAAACTCACTGATAGAAATACTTTACTCCGAGGAGATAGTTTCCATCCCGCACATCTCATCAAAAGTCCGTATTAGTCCATTTCATTGCTAGGAGGATTTGCAGCTCAGACACTCTTCACAACATACAAGCTGCGGACTTGACTAATAGATTTTGTGACAGGGGACACAAAAAAGAATGGATTGATGTGGCTGCTGATCGCTTCAGCACCACTACACAGGATGAATGCCTACAACCCAAAGCCAAAACTAAAAAGGCTAACTCCCCCTTTTGCGTCACCAAGTACTTACCCATGGGGTTTGAGTTTAAAAGGATAGTTTTCAAGCACTAGCACATAGTCGAGTCTGACCCCAAATTAAAAACTATCTTTAAAGAACACCCTACCTTAGTTTTTAAGCACCCTCCAAACCTAAGGGATCAATCACACATACCTGAGAGCAGACACCTTCTTAAATGACATCCCTGATGGAAATTATAAATGTGGTAGCTGTGCTCAGTGTGGTTATACCAATAAGTGCAAAACATACACACATCCCCACAGTGGCAAGCAGCTCAAAATACGGGGTGTGCTGCGACGGAAACAGCGATAGATTTACCCACAAGCCACATCTGTCCAAAATTTAAACAAGTTAGGCAGTTTTCACCATAGACATAGGCGGTGTCCGAAATAAAAAAAAATTACATCCTATGTCCTTTTCCTAACCACTTTTCCTTGACCTCGATGGAAAACGTCATGAGGTTAAGGAAAGATGTGAAGGAGAATTCTAAAGGACTTAGGAAAAGACAGTAGTAGGACAAGCCACATTGCACGCACTTAGGAAAAGACAACCGCGGTGCCAAGAGAATCCAACTGCACTTACACTAGGCTACCTAATTATGTGACAGCGGATATTATTGACGTGCATCTGCCGTGGTAAAACTACAATGTTCCGAAGATTGACTACTAAAAGCGCATCCTAGATACTTTGCCCTGTGCGTTCTTACTGTGTTGTTTCATGCAGGCTATATAAACGTGGACAACCCGGTGAAAAATATTACATCATTACCAAGGTTGTAATTGAAATAAAAAAGCAACAGCTACCTGTCACAAAAGTGAAACGAAACGGTTGTCACATTGAGAATGGTTGCTCACGCTCACCCTCCTGTCCACGCATATTTATTGACATGAATCCCAATTAGTATGATTTAATGAATTTTTTTCATACAATTTAATGCAAAATAGGCATAACATGTTAGGCCTACAAATTTACTGCTGTACATATCATCATTCATAAGTTTCAAACATGTTGAATTAAAAACATAATCTGGCTAAAAGCGTCTCATATCCCTTTTTCTTGAAAGACAGACTTCTGTGTTATGGTTAATATGCTGATTATGATCTGATTATAAGCCTATGCATATAATAGCTTAAGAACCACGACACAACTCATGTTGATCGTTTATTTTTGTGAACGGCCGAATGGTGCTTTGCTTTAAATGTTGCTGCCGTAAGGAATTGTGGGACGGCATTATCTCCTTTCCTTTCGTAAAGGAAGGTCCAGTGTGCCCTATGCTAAAGGAGATAAGATAGGAAGCATTAAAGCACCTTTCCTTAGCATTAGAGAATTTGAACAGCTCTTATCATGGCTGCCACTTAGATACTTCCAGGTCATTTCACTCAGTTAGGAACCTTCCTAAGCAAAAAAGACTATTCGGACCATAGACCGTATAAAAATATGGACGAAGTGCTTCATGATGTCACCCACTGATCTGCTATGATTAGTGCTCACTGGCGCATGAAGCCCAAACTAGGGCGCAGCCACATTTCCCGTTGCAACCAATGCAAGCGCAGTGGAGCGAAAGACTGGAGTCCACTAGAGGAAAATCCACCCCGACTACCTTACATGGTAATTAGACACGCCCACATCTGGACAACAAGCATGGCCTTGCAACCACAGAACCGTACTGTCATAACATTTCAAAAAAGTTAATTGTGCAAGATACGTTTAGTGTTAAGATATTTACATAGAAAAATAGATAAAATAGATCACTAGCTAATTAGCTAGCTAGTTATATAGACAGATAACAAAACTCTAGATAGCTAGACAGATATATCATCTAGCTAACTTGCTAGTTAACAGATAGATCGATAGCAAGACAGTAAGCTTGCTTCCCCTAGCTAAGTAAATCCCGCTAGCTTGTCTTCTTAAAGAACTGCTTACAAATCTGATTTCACAAACAACATATACAAATTATAAAAGACGAGACTTTATGAGAATCTGCAATCAATTGAAACCCCGAAATGGTCAGAAATCGAACCTTGTTTATCTGAAAATGTCTCAAATGTATTAACCGAAAGAACTGGAGAGAAGAATCCTTAGAATAGCGGTTAGTACAGTTGAACGCAGCACACAACATTTTTGGACCTTGAACTTTTAAATGGTGACATCGTATGTAGCTAGCTAATCGGAATAAAATGACACAGCATCACACCTGCCGTTGAAGCACTCTGCCTGGCTGTGAGGACGGGGAAATCCTTATATGGTCATACAGTAGTAGGACAAGCCACATTGCACGCACTGAAATTAACTCAGATTTGGGAATTTTTTAAAAATCAGACCCAGGGGAGACATTACAAGGGATGGGATTAACTAATTAAACCATCATTTCTTGTGTAAAAAAAATTATTGACTTTATATTTCCTCAGAGAAAACCGGCCTCTTTTCAGGCTTTCCCCATTGCCTTAACATTGGGTGGGCGGGGTTTCAAGTTCTTTTTGCAACCAGGCGTTGCAGTTCACGCAGTAGCCACTGGGGTAAAAGGCTTCACTCATAGAGGCGAGTTGTTGCCCCTTGATTCGGACGCAGCCATATTGGGTTGGGATGGCAGGTATGCCATCCCGGCAAGTTACGCCTTGGCGGGGGCATGCCCCATATCTATACAGCACCGAGAGTTTGGCACTTTTCAGGGTTCCCCACAGAAATAACCACAACAGCCGCAGACACTCAGCCCTTAAAAACATTAAATTCTGTACGTTCTGACCCCATTTCAACAGACAGATTTCATAAACAACTTCACATGTCCACACAATAAAGCCCCAAACTATGGGGATTTTGCGTTTTCTCCTTCTTCTTCTCTTTCTTCTTCTTCTTCTTCTTCTCATTCTTATTTTCCTGCCGCCTATCCCACTAACAACATGTCTCCTCATTGGACATTTTACCAACACCAGCCAAATCTTCACCTCCACGACCCAATCAAAAACTCGCATACACACGCAAAATACCCATACCTTTTTACTCTGAAACATTTCCAGTTTAAACAGCTAATCTGCCTGCGGCCTAATGGGTAAGGTTGCAGTCTTGGGAACATGGGGTCCTAGGTTCAAGCCCAGCTATGAACACGTTTCTACCCGCCGTTCACCGAACGTATACACTGCATTATGATGTACCGTCTGCACGTTCAGTTATTAACCGGCTACAATATTGCAAAGCCATATGGATTCAACGGGAGCTCTTCTGCGCTTTAGTTTAGTTTAGCAAAACAGCGAAGAGGATTCCCACCTGCAGATAAGCCTATCAAAATGCCTTATAAACCTTACAAACACTAAAAGTGCATCTCCACGAAATAACAGACAACGGAGCAGGTACAAACTGGCGACCTAGGGAGCTCTAATTCTACGGGCTTGCTGATTCTTTTGTCAATCAAGGCTCGTTGGATGGCCGTCAGATCCGTGAGTACATACACTGGCCATATTTCACCTGCGTTTCTGATGCGTTCACACTTATGCTACCGCACCCTTTGTCACAGCCACGGTTTTACATATATAGCAAACCGAAACTGCTAAACGGTACACGCTCATCCACACACGTTTGGCCTGTCCATGTACTTATGCATGCTTATACACACAGGGCCAAGTGACGAAAGAATTGAGGAAATATTGGGTACCATTGCTTTTGAATACATCTTATTTAATTTCGGCGAGGCAAGATAGCCTATATTCTTTGTAGTACCGTAACTTGGCATCATTTTGATATCAATACTTTTAATGCCAGGCCTGGATTTTGGCAGTCTGAATGAATGAGTTATAGACAGTGTATGTCTTGTATGTGTGAGTAACTTTTTTGTACGTTGAAAACGTGTTTTTTTATGAGATATACATAGACGCCGCATTGGCCTTTGGATTGTACGTCAACGTCGCCGCCATATTGGACCAGTCAAGACCGGACTGAAAACAAATACAAGTAAACGCGGGAGCTGCGGTTTTTCTGGATAAAAAGCACTGTAACGTTTACATTTCTCAACCGATTTCAATGAGTCGTTTTTATATTCAAGGTTAATGATCTACGTGGAGTACAAAAAAAAGTTTTATCTCCAGTTACTTAGAATCTCGACAGTTAGGCTATAATCGCTGCTAGACGCTCAAGAGAGGAGTGTGTATCATTAGGTTTACATGAACTGAATTACTTACGTGGTGGAAAATAATTCATTGTCATAAGGAATTACCACAGTTAATTTTAACCTGGCAAGCTGGCTAGAAAGTAATAAATGCATTATAACATTTAGATGCTGATTCTGGAACGTTTTTCATTAGAACATGCTTGTTTTTTCACTGCTTGCTAGCTAACTTGAGTAGGATTGCAAGCAGCAAATAACCTTGATTGTAAGGCTAGCTTTGCTTGTTAGCTACCTACCAATGTTTTCTTGCAAGCCGTGTTTTGTTTTTGAACAAATTAAACTGAACATAACCACAATCATTTTACAATTTAATATAGCTAGAAAGCAAATGGTTAGCCTGGAACGATTTGGGGCAATTTGGACATTTAATATGTTATGTATTAAAATAATAAATCAAAACACAAATTTAATGTTGCAAGAAAACATTGGTAGCAAGTTAACCAGCAAAGCTAGCCTTTATAAATGCTAAATGATGCTGGCAATCCTACTCATGTTAGCTAGCAAGCAAATAGCAAGAAATCAAGCTTGTTCTAATGAAAAACGTTTCAGCTAAAATTAATAATGCATTCATTACTTTCTAGCCAGCTTGCCAGGTTAGAATTATTGTGGTTATGTTTTGTTTAATTCGTTCAAAATCAAAACACGACTTGCAAGAAAACATTGGTAGGTAGCTACCAAGCAACGCTAGCCTTACAATCAAGGTTATTTGATGCTCACAACCCTACTCAAATTATCTAGCATTTATTACTTTCAAGTCAGCTTGCCAGGTTAAAATTAACTGTGGCAATTTCTTATGACAATGAATTATTTTCCACCACGTAAGTAATTCAGTTCATGTAAACCTAACGTTGATACACACTCCTCTCTCGAGCGTCTAGCAGCGATTATAGCCTAACTATCGAGATTCTAAGTAACTGGAGATTTTTAAAAAATGTTATACTCCACGTAGATCATAAACCCTTGAATATAAAAACGACTCATTGAAATCGGTTGAGAAATGTAAACGTTACAGTGCTTTTTATCCAGAAAAACCGCAGCTCCCCCCTTTACTTGTATTTGTTTTCAGTCCGGTCTTGCCTGGTCCAATATGGCGGCGACGTTGACGTATCGCAGAAACGAGCCGAAGCAGTCAATGCGGCTTCTAAGTATATATGCATATGGTTCTTACGGTCGGGGAAAAATTATGACAACGCAACCGAGTTAAGTAGCATTGGAGTTGCGAATCGGGAGCCAACTTCATCGTCGTGAAATACGGCTACGTTATATACTTTTAGGTGTGCTACGCCAACATTTTCACTGACTCCATCCAAGCACCCCATTTGAAAATGTTTGGGGCAGCACTGCCTCGTCTAGCAAACATCTTTATTGCAATGATCCTGTTGTCTCTAAAATAAACGACACACTTCCCTTTTCCCAATGTAAAACTAAAAGCTTGCATGTTTTCAAACGTACGTCTACGGAAGAGACAGCATTTCAGCCATTTTCAGACGCCATATTGCGATGGCCATTCACAGAACATGGCAAATATGTGTTGAACAGATGAAAACGAAAAGTAACTTAGCTACATGAAAACCCAGAAATTTGGCGTAACGTTATTTTTCTCGGGTTCAACAACACTGGAACGTTGAGATAAAAACCCATCGTTTTCACGACACGTCATCAGGACTACGTTATTGTTTACCTTGTCCATGCTATGTAGCTAGCTAATGTTAGCCATTCTAACGGTTTGGCTCATACGATTAAGGACTAAATAGGAAACCAAGAAGCCTATACGTTACAACATGGCTAGATAATGTGACTAGTTTCAAGGAAAATATTAGTGAGTTTCGTTACATTTCATGAACTAGCTTTGTACTTTTTTTGTTACTACGTTATGACAGGGAAATGTTTGTTACCTTGCTTGAAGACGAAATTGTCGAGTTTTATAGCAGCTCGTGCGCAGTCCAGTCAAGTTCCAATACTGCAGTTCCCTGTGTGTAACCCTAGAACCAATGTTCAGTGGTTAGAGCCATAGAGCGCACTAGAGAGGCAGGAGGTGACAGAAGTTGCAGAAACCAATATGGCGTCCAGTCTATTTTTATACGGTCTACGCGTCCAGTGTACTGTAGCTCTCGATTTCTTGATAGACTATAATGGAGAAACTCCTGCCTTTTTCTATCAGACTAAGGGGTTTACAGTCACATTTTCAACACAGTGAAATCCAACATACATATACGAATCAATACGTGATTTTTCTTGACACGATTCGATAACGAAGTTGTAGCCGAGTTGTTTTATTCAACACTAGACTCTGGTTGGTCAACATGAGTCACCAGATCACTCTGATTTGTGAAACGCATAAAACTGATGAATAGCCTACACTCTAAAAAGGGTTCATTAGGGTTCTATATAGAACCTTAAGGTTCTTTATCCTCTACCAAAGAACCATCTGCCTAAAAAGGTTCTATACAAAAGTATGTAAGAGCACAAAGGACCTTTTTTTGAAAAGGGTGCTGAAATTCCTGGAATTTGTACGAGGAGAGTTCAATTCTAAATATGAACTGAAAATTGACAGTTGACCAGTTTCCAACAAGGTAAAGGTGGGTACAACTTCTGAAAGACTACCCTACAAACACACTACGTAATGACAACGTTGCACTTTGGTCGTAATTTGGTAAGTCGCAACATTACCAACAGGTGACGTTGTGACAACATTGCTCTATGCTCGCAAAATAACCAGTCCTCATGGGGACTGTTCTGCAACGTTGCAGTAACGTTGTAGAATTACGCAAATACGATGTAATTTAATAACGTAACAATTACGTTATATCACAGTCCTCATCCTTACTTAATTTGAAACGTTACTGGTAGGTTGTCAGAACGTTTGTAAATGACGTATTGGTTTACAGTAATATGTCTATCTGTCACGTTATATCCAATGCAGGGTTTATTATTATTATTATTATTATTTATTTTTTTATTTTTATATATATGATGGATAAGCAGGTATAGGGTTCTAGGGTGGCTGACATGGATAGGGATTTTATAGTAGGACTAGGTGTAAAGCATGGAGGATAAAATATAGTTTAGGGTGAAGGGATTTTTGAGTGTGAATCTATTGTCTGATACACACTCCGGAGCAGAAGGTGGCGGTAATTCACCAATTGGGATGGCAGGTATGCCATCCCGCCAAGTTACGCCTTGGCGGGGGCATGCCCCATACCTATACAGCACCAAGAGTTTGGCACTTTTCAGGGTTCCCCACAGAAATAACCACAACAGCCACAGACACTCAGCCCTTAAAAACATTAAATTCTGTACATTCTGACCCCTTTTCAACAGACAGATTTCATAAACAACTTCACATGTCCACACAATAAAGCCCCAAACTAAGGGGATTTTGCGTTTTCTCTTTCTTCTTCTTCTTCTTCTTCTTCTCATTCTTATTTTTCCTGCCGCCTACCCCACTAACAACATGTCTCCCCATTGGACATTTTACCGACATCAGCCAAATCCTCATCCTCACGACCCAATCAAAAACTTGCATACACATGCAAAATACCCATACCTTTTTACTCTGAAACATTTCCAGTTTAAACAGCTAATCTGCCTGCGGCCTAGTGGGTAAGGTTGCAGTCTTGGGAACATGGGGTCCTAGGTTCAAGCCCAGCTATTAACACGTTTCTACCCGCCGTTCACCGAACGTATACACTGCATTATGATGTACCGTCTGCACGTTCAGTTATTAACCGGCTACAATATTGCAAAGCCATATGGATTCAACGGGAGCTCTTCTGTGCTTACTGGCCTGTGTTCTTCTTTAAAACCACGGACAGGTTTGCTAATGATATTTCATGCATTGCATAGCTATGTCATGGTGCTGCACTAACAAAGTCACAGACTGGTAAACCTCCAGTTGAAGGATTGAATCCCGCCTCGCCCTCAGGCAGATAATTTCCTCTTTTACACTAACGTTTTCTTACACTTTTATATTTTCTTTACCAAAACTCACTCACGGCCACCCATATGCATTTCATGACGGCAAATGTATTCATTTTATTAAAAAGTTACACCAGTTCACCACTGTGCCATTTCTACTAACTATATTTCTTCACTTGGCTACCGTACAAAACCTTCTTATCAGCAAACGCCACATTTCTACATTCATGTTACCTCGCCCTGTTCTCTATCTAGCCACATACAAACAATTACTACGTATGTACGTTCTGCAACTCCCCATTAAAACATTACATTTAAAATCATGACTTACTCATAAGTATAACTACTAGTACTGAACGTGAGAAAAGCACATCAGTGCAATAGATTTCACACGTTACTTAACCCTCCACTTTAACTGTCGATGCTTTACACCGACTATTATATATACCGTTCCATAAGGAAACTAAGCTCGCTCATGGTCACTTTATTTACTCCGCACTATAGTCTGTGATCATGTCAACCTTCATGCCCATTCTGCTAAAAACATATTGTTTCAACTACGCAATTTCATCATTTCGTCCTAATTTCTCTCACACTGTTGTTATTTTCTCATATGCAAAGCCTGCTGGAACATATGCGTCTGCTCCTATTCTCCACTAGCAAGTTTTCCGGTTCTAGCTTAGCAAAACAGCGAACAGGATTTCCACCTGCAGATAAGCCTATCAAAATGCCTTATAGCCTAAACCTTACAAACACTAAAAGTGCATCTCCACGAAATAACAGACAACGGAGCAGGACAGCAGGGTACACAAGTTGCGACCTAGGCAGCTCTAATTCTACGGGCTTGCTGATTCTTTTCTCAATCAAGGCTCGTTGGATGGCCCGTCAAATCCGTGAGTACATACACTGGCCATATTTCACCTGCGTTTCTGTTGCGTTTACACTCACGCCACTGCACCCTTTGTCACAGCCACTGTTTTACATATATAGCAAACCGAAACTGCTAAATGGTACACGTTCATCAGACTGTACAAATTCACACAAGGATAGCCATAATCCTCAACCGTTTCTTACAGGGTCACTTCACATTTCTCACTCTCATAATAAAACGCTTTGCAAAAAGAAATGATATCTCATAAAAAAACACGTTTTCAACGTACAAAAATGCCAAGTTACTCAAAAGTATTGATATCAAAATGACGCCAAGTTACGGTATTACAAACAATATAGGCTATCTTGCCTCACCGAAATTACATAAGATGTATTTCAAAGCAATGCTACCCAATATTTCCTCAATTCTTTCAAGTCACTTGGCCCTGTGTTTTGTAATCTTACCATTTTACAATGTCATGCAAACTTTGTGTCAGATCAAAGAGTCAAATAGTTCGAATTGCCTCATGGAACACATTGAAATTCATGTACAAAACTGCTGCTGAGTAACTACAGGAAGCATATTTCTCCAGAAAACATGTTTATACTTTCTTCTGAACTGAATTTGAGTATATGTACAAGTTATTGTATATTTGCTACGTACAATAATTACTGCATGTAAAATACATATTGTACATACATACATAGAGAACTTCTTTATTGCCATGGGGACATTTCCCTCGCAGCATGTTACATTCACATTTATGAACACACACTTATACCAAGAAACATACTATCATTCACGCAACAGAAAGGCTGGGCGGCGAAATACATACATACCAATACAAATTGGACATATACACGCCTATTGACTGTGAGAGAGCCATCTACACATATGTTTGGGCTGTCCATGTAGTGCATGCTTATACACACAGGGCCAAGTGACTTGAAAGAATTGAGGAAATATTGGGTAGCATTGCTTTGAAATACATCTTATGCAATTTCGGTGAGGCAAGATAGCCTATATTGTTTGTAGTACCGTAACTTGGCGTCATTTTGATATCAATACTTTTGAGTAACTTGGCATTTTTGTACGTTGAAAACGTGTTTTTTATAAGATAAGCTGTACACCACCTGCTGTAAAACAAGAAGACGGTATATCCAATCACATGCGCATATTGCTGTGACGTGCTCTTGGAAGAAGGTCGCTGTGATTTCAAATTCTCCGTGGGAAAAGCTGGGTTTGACGGCGTTCAAGAGCAGGTAAGCGTTTCATTATGCCTTTATATTTTTTAACTGAATGTATTAATGCAACAAAACTGGATGCCAACCGCCGTAAAAGTTAACAAGAAGAACTGAATGCATTGGAGACCTTTTCAGTTAGTAGTATTTGCAATGTAATGTTGGAGTCCTACTTTCAACATGCATGTTTGCAGTTCTAGCTGAATGTTGCTAATGCTTTAAGTTAGCCGGTGAAATGGCGTCTGTTCAGACCTGGCGTCTGTTTGGGACTAATTTCAGTTAGTGTTCTGTTAGATAACATATTTGCTACTTTGAGTATTTAACGATAATAGCCCAGTGCAAATGTAATGTTAGACCAGCTAACATTACCTAGCTGATCTCGGCGATGGCTTGTTTAGTTGGTTAACAATTGAAATAATTCGACATGTATAAACGGCGGTCCGAGGCGTAAAGCACCTTTGTTCATGTCCTTTTAGCTAGCATTGTTGCCAAGCTAACGTATGTGGCGCTCTTTTGAAAGCTGTAATTCACTGTGTCCACGTCATAATGAGATATCAACATGCTGGTTAAAATATGCATCATAAATATGATATAAGATAGTTGTGTGGTCTTCATTTGGTTTTTGGTGTTTGACAAACTGGAGCTAGCAAGCCTTTTCAAGCTAGCATTGTTGGTGCCTCTTTTGAAAGCTATTTTTGCGCTCTTTTGAAAGCATTTAGCTAAACATTATTTCCATTGGAAATACAAAAACTTTTTTTCGTCAACATCCTCTAGCATTATTACTCCATACCTGGTGTAATCGTGGCCTTAAAATTTTTTAATGAATAAATAAATTGCCTTTGGCTTCGCACCAGTGCATTGTGTAATCAATATTAATCAAGAGTATTTCTCTGTATTTTCACCAAATACTGACTTAAATTGAATTTCTTTTGCGGAGTTCTCTACATTTGGCGCAACAGCTCAAATGGAAACTAGAGCAGATCAGATCAGAATGAAGGTAGTTATGGATATTATATGGAAACAGCTCTTGGCTCATTGACTGTTTGTCATTGTCAAAACACAATTACGATTTTAGCCTGCTACGTGTGTTACTCAATGTATTTTTCTTACTTGGTCCAATTTCATATCCTTTCAGCTCCCACACATGGCCTTATGACTGTTGCCCCAGTGAAGAACCCGAGGTCCAGCCTTCCCCACTCAAGACATGCCTGAGACAAGAGTGACTGTATTCCAAGTTGAACAATGCACGGGAGGCCTGTGAATTTGGGCAGTGTGATTTGGAACTGTATAGTACATAATAAGACTCTATTGAGCTCTTATAACCTTATTAAATAGCTAACATGGAAAGCATTTTTGAAAATGAAGTAACATGAAAAAATTAATGTGACATGTCTTTAATGGCGATTGCAAGCCCTTAAAAAGTCTTAAATTGTCTTAAATTTATTTTTGTTCATAAAATTGTCTAATACATCATGACAGTTGAATATATCATGGTGTATTTATCTGTGGTTACAATGCGTTTGTATTTGAATGTTAAAAGCCTGCAATGTGTCCTTTTCTTGGACCAAAATAAACATTTGGACAAATGCCCAAACCAATGTTGTTATTTTAGATAATTGTAAAAATGTCAAGTAGCTAAGAGTACAACTTGCCTGTGCTTACTTGTGTGGCAAACTGTCTTAAATGTTATTCCAAGAAGCATTTAAAGTTACAATCTCAAAGATTTCAGTTTCGTTCTCTATGGCGGTGCCAATGGCGAGAAGCGGTAATTGCAGGTGCGTTTTTGGACCTCACTTGTGGACTGCATTTATATAGCGCTTTTATCCAAAGCGCTTTACAATTGATGCCTCTCGTTCGCCAGAGCAGTTAGGGGTTAGGTGTCTTGCTCAAGGACACTTCGACACTCCCAGGGCGGGGTTTGAACCGGCAACCCTCCGACTGCCAGACAATCGGTCTTACCTCCTGAGCTATGTGGCCCCTGTCACTTCCCATAGATCCAACCCGATCCAACCATTGTCGCCTGTGTGACGTCAGTCAGTTGGCACCTGGGCCACGCCAACTATAACACTTATTATTTACTGAATAAAAAATGGTTGTTATAAAAGTAATGTTATGTACATACATATTCATTGTCTAACATTAGGCTAACTTAAGCTGTCTTTACACTGCCGAGCTGGGTTAAAATGCTGTAGCAGATCTGGGGTAGGATTAGTGATGATCAATTTCCACACACGTTCTTTATCCACATTTTGCCCGGTATGAACATCTTTACACTGCAGAGAAGAATTTGCGGGATTCGCTGTGGCTTGTGAAGTATGTATCTCGTGCACAATAAACAGTCTTTTTCGTGAATGACTGTTGTGTAATATTTTTGAAACAACTGCCTTACAAAATGTTACCCCTGGTGTTTCAGGTTTCGCTAGCTAAACTGTTTGAGAATAAAGCTGAGCTGGGTGTTAAATTAGCAATCAGAACAAGAAGAATAAAAAAAACAAAGGAGATTTCATCAAAAAAGTGCATCAAGGCTGAAGGAACATATGAGGAAGCGTAATAAAATAATAACAATGCTAATCCATACTGCCGTATTCTTCTATTTAGTTTTCTCCGGCTTGACATCTTTACACAGAAATCAGACCCGGCTCTGATCCACGTATACTCCGGCTTTATTCCTATCATTATGATTACTGATGAACTTGATGTCAATGAAAATAACGGTAACGTTAAGGCCAGTTCAGATCAATGATTCGCAACGAGACGAAACGGTTTTAGAATGTTGCAGAGAAAACTGCAGCGGTGTGAACTGGTTAGTAGCAGAGCCGTTGCCTGCCCCTTTAGTTAGCTACATTGCAACGTTGGAACAAGGTAGCATTGCATTCGAGAGACGGTTGGCGAGGTCGGTACCGGTCGGTAGCGTTAGCTAGCGTTTTTTCTAATTGTTAGCTGACATTAGATTGTGTTAATTAGCTAGCTAGCTAACGCAACGTTACCTGATATGAGAGATGGATACTGTGCGCAACGTTGTCTAAACTAATGTTGCCATTCTTGACATGGTCCGGTAGCTAGCGTTAGCTGTGCAAATAGCTATGTAATTTAGTAACGTTACATTGTCATCAAATGTAATACGAAATCTACATCAAGAAATAAATATGACCTCTCATGTTACACAAGAACTTTTTAGGCTTCCATAACTTTCTCTGTTATTGTAGCAGACACCGGAAAAAACAGTAGGCCGCTCACACACAAGTGAGTTGAAGAGCAAGCCTGTTGCGTTAGCTCCGCCTACCCTCTCTGGTGGACCAACTGATGGGTGATGGAAAATGCGTCACTAACTATGCACCGCTTGTGATTTTTTCCTGGGAATGTCGCCACAGACACCCAGTTCTTTAATCATAAATAAATATAATAATAGGCTCAATCACCATTGTGTTACCTAATTCGGCGACAGACTTATCAGACTTTTATTTTAATGAAAACCTTCGAGATTATTACTTTAAAATGCCTAAAAAGCCTTAAATTTAACTTTGCTAATGCCTACAGACATCCTACTTTAATATGTGGGTGATCCTAACTTAAATGTAGTTCACCGTTTGAAAAAGACAAAAATACTCAACACTATTAATGTTGAAATCATTGGTCTATGGTTATTACTGTCCTGAAACTACCCTTCACCCTTTTTATGTTTTTGTATCTAGTTTTGTATGTTTGTCTCATCTTCTGTACCATAATTATGCTTGCACATATTGCCTACCTTGAAATGCAAACTTGAACCTGATCTCAATGGTATTCTATACAATGACAATAAAGCCTTTCTATTCTATTTGGGCTTGATATGTGTACATTTCTTATTGCTGCACTTAAAGTATCTTTGAAAATAAATTTTGAATTTTTGAAAAATTTTACAGAAGCAATGGCATTTCATTGGTAGGATAGAATGGAGATCAAAATTACAACACCATGATATACCTTTTTTTTAATAGGCTACACAAAATCTAAATGTATGGTCAGGGTTTAGTAAGTAAGTGACCAATCCGCAATGTTGTGGAAAGGTAAATAACGTAAATAACGTTACGACGGATGACTGCCTGGCGACGTAATCACAACGTCGGGGTAAGTTTATTCTATTACATTGTTAAACGTAAAGTTGTAAGGACCTAACTGTTACGTATCCACAACGTTGTTTTGCGACGTCGCAGCGACGGGGCGCTGGTCTTACGTTTTTACGGTAATACTGTGTAAATCGAGACGTCGACACAACCACATTTTGTTAGTAGGGTAATATTTTTATAAAGGGAACAATTTGGTGAGCTGCTGAATGCTAGTTATGCTGTTTTTATCATGCCGTTTTAACTTACAGGTGTCAGTATTGTTACAGTAACTGTTAACAGGAATATTAGCTATATTAGCAGATGTGTGATCTGTTGTCAACAAACGTTACTGTTAGCTAGCTAACGTCAGTTACCTAGTTAACGTCATGTCAACTAGCTTCGTGAAATAATGTCTAATAATGTTGCTACTTACACATATCTAATGTCTTAAACATATGGTAGATATCTAGATATAAGCACTGTATATTCAGATGGATATGAAATAGTTGCTTACCGGTGTGTATTGTTGCATCCCTGTCACCCTGCACAGTGAAATGTGTAGGGAATGGAGGAAGTGATGACATCGCGTCACTCCTAGCCAGTGGTGTAGTGCAGGGCAGAGTGCAGGGTATACGCAGTTATACGGCGTATACCAGGTGTTAAATTGGGGGTAGACGGCATCCACCCACCTTTGGTAAATTAATAAATAATTTTGACCAGCAGTTTTACAAATTGGCTAACTATGACAATCCAGTCCATTTTTCGTATGCTCGAGTCCATATGTCCCCTCTAGCCAGTTACTCGCTCAACCAATCAAAAATCCGAAGAAAAAAAAACTCAGGAGGAACAGTCGTTCATATAGACAGGCACAGAAAGAAAAATATCATTGCTTGTCTTGATTGTTTGGAAGCTGACGCAGTAGGTAGCTAATTTCATTAAAATGTTGCATAGATTAAATTACATGTCAAAGAGAGATGAATGTCCCCACGAACGCCGGCTGTTATTATCGGCAGCTTTGATTGCTTGAGCAAAATCAGCAGGTTGCTGGTCAGCAGCTAAGCTACTATTGAATATTTCCCACATAGGCTACATAACGTTTTATTCAGCGGCGACTGGCGAGCTGAAAATTGGTGGGGCGCAAAACGTTCCTTTAAACTAATCATTGATCTCAGCCTGTTTTCATTAGTAATTTTTCCTTTATTATCAAGCGTGCCGACGATCGGACTATCAAATGGCAAGTAGTCTAACACACAGCGTCTTCACCGTGTTCGGGGGAATAAATCATAAATTCAGTTTATCCGTTAAAAATCAGTTTTTTCACCAAGTAGCCTACACTTAACAAACAGGATACAGCACTCTGTTATCTACCGTGTTAGCTCTGAGAAATCACTATGCTAATTTGTCCTTGTTTACGAGCATTTGTGTATGCACTTAACGCTGCACCGAAATCAGTTGGTCATTATAAAAACCTATACGCACGGAAGGCATTATTACACATTTTATTACAAGAAAAACTCACTGAGAAATGAATTATAAGTTAATCGGCTATTACTTATTCATACTTTCATATATTTCGGTGTCCTAAAAACATTACAGCTGCCAGCGTCGTGGGGGACTTAGAATTCTAAAGCCACTTTAGAAGCAAGTCTCTGGGCTAGACCAGTAAATCTAGTTTGAACAAGGATATTTTTGCATGCAGATCTTAACCAATATGTTGTCTGCAGTGTGGCATAAAGCATTTTAGTTTTGCGAATGGGTTTTTTTAAATTTTTTTAATTATGATGAAAATGAGACATGCGCGTTGTAAATTCCAGCAAGCTACTACATCAACATCAACAGCCCCCCTACTTCCAAGTTTGATCCTAGAGAGTATACAAGGACCTGGTTGAAGAGCCACCGTGCTGCCTCTTCTGTGCGTTCTAGACAGTGCAGTGTGAAAACCCCTGCAGAAAGTAAGTCTGTCTGGAATATACTGTAGTACAGGGGTAGACAGGCTGTTGACAGCTTTAAAAACCTGCACTGACAATAAATCTTTTGTTCAAAATCAGTTATTTGTTATTTGATGTTCATATAAGTATTGCACTACTTACCTAAGTACCTACCTGGTAAGTCCCTTGAGCCAGAAATATGAGCACTTATTTAGAATCCCAGCATTGGGTTGAGAGAGTATATCACTGTGGTTTTCATGATATGTTGTAAAATGTATATATTTTTGTTCATTGTTATTAACTAAATGTTGTTATTGTTTTTAACATGTTGTTTTGAATATATTGTTGAATTCTTTGAATGATGATGATATTTGAATGTTTGTTAAAAATAACTAATCTCTGACTGAAACACAATGTTTGCCTCATCTTGAATATACCTTACATTCATGCATTAGGCCTGTGTAGGACCAGTAATATTTGCAAACTGCCCCTTGACAAATAATGTTAATTTTATAATGGTGGCACACTCTGGCCTACACTATCTGTTGCAAATCAGCTGTTCCAAGAGACTGTTTACAAAAGAAACTACTGGCCCATAGGCTACTTGTAAGGTGAGAGAACAGTTGTCCAATTTTCATGTGTGGATGGACTAAGGAATAAGGAATAGTTCACTCAAAATGCATAATTATGTAGTTGTCTCACCCTATAGTCTGTGGGCCAGTATTGATTGCAAAATATGCACCTCTTCTGTGGCTAATGTTAATTTCATAATGATCCTTACTCCCTGAAGTCAAGCAGCAGAAGTTAAGTGACAATGTGCAAATACTACTGGCCCATTTTTGAGTTAACTAAATATGCAAGAGTGGTCTTACATGTCACTGTTTATAACACAGGGCGTTTGTCCTTTGCTGGACAGGCCGCTTAAAAAAAAGAATTGGGGGCATAAATTAAGAGTACCCACTTCTCTAGGCACCACTACACCACTGGGCATTTTGTATTGCATTTTTGAAGCGTCTTTGAAAGCGGACAGCCAGGACATGTGATTGGCTTGTTTCGTCATTAGCGCAAATAACCCCAACCCCCTCCCCTCTTCAAAAAAACAATTGACACGAGTCACGCGACGGAGATGCTGTAACGTTACAGTCAAGTATGTGCTAGTCTCTAGATGCAGTGGAAACTTAGGACCGTAAGCTATACAACAGATGGTTCCCCGAACCTCCTCATTTTATTGTAGTTGTCTGCTGCTTACAGTTAATTTACCTGAAAACTTTTGAGTACCACACAACCTAGCTATATGAACGCTGCTGATACATAATAAATGAATCTTGTGATTTTAACCTGCTAACGTTAGCTGCTAGCTAGTTTCCCCGCTAAAAAGTAGCGATCATGCTAAAATAGTTGTGAGATTAGCTAACCGGTTAAGGTTAATGTTAAACGTGTATCTAATTTAGCAAACGTTACGTCTTGATTAACACTTTATCTGACTCCTCACACCGAAGGGAATGTCAGCAAAGAGGGCGAAAACAAATATTAGGCATTTCTTTGCCAGGCCTGCCCTACCAAGTCAACATGTAAGTCTTTATCTCATACTCATAGGTTAGCTAACATTACGTTAGTCAACAACCTGAATGTCAGTGAAGGTTAAGGTTAGCTAACTTAGCTAACTAAGCTGCTTCTAACCTTATTTTTAATTACATGTCAATACATCAACGTGTGTGTGTTTTTAAAAATAATAATAATTTAAAGGTTCACTTAGCTTGGTGTTTATTATGTTCATCCCCCACAAATCAAGGTGTATTTTAGCTAAGTTAGTGTCTAGTGTTTAAATGCACCCTTGTGATGTCATGTCAGGCAGCTGAGGAGACTCAGGCTAGTGAGAGAGACAGGGCTACAGGTGAGATTTCATTAAATGCACCCTTGTCTCTCTTTTTGCACATGTTAGTAGAGGTAACTGAAAGACCTTCCTCTTCATGGTATAATGTCATTGCAGTGTCCACTCCAGGTTATTTGTGTCTTACTAAGCTTTACATTTTAAGTATCTTAGTGTTTATTATGTTCATTACTCACAAAAATAAAGTTACATTGTAGTGGGGTTAATGCACCTTTCTGATATAATCATGTTAGGCAGCTGAGGAGGCTAGACCTAGAGAGGAGCCAGAGGAGAGTGAGACAGGGCTACAGGTGAGATTTTTCTTTTTATGTTGGTAGAGGTAACTGTAAGACCTCCCTCATGTCATTGAGGTTTCCACTCCAGGTTATTTGTGTATTTCTAGGAGGTTATTACGTTTGGTTATATTTTGTCATGTGTTGTTTGAAATCGAGCCTGATGTCAGGGACAGCTTCAGTGATGCAGGGACTGGGTCTGAAGATATACTTAGTCAAGTAAAGCCTCATAACCCAGATCGCAAATTTATACCTGTGCAACAATTGTCCAACAAACGTCCAACATTTTCAAGAAAGGTGGTTTAAAGATTTCACATGGCTCCACTATTGTCCAAAATCAAAAGGTGTTTAGTGCTATTGTCAAAGTCAAAGTCAAAGTGTTTTTATTTGTCAAGTGCAGAGTATAACACAAGGTCATTCTGAGCAAAGTTCAGAATGAACTGAGCAAAAATTCTTATGACATAGCAGGCAGCAACTACGTATTGTGCAAGAGCATTCCAAATAAAGTCACCCCTAGCTAAGAAAGCAGACAATGCTTTTGTCACAGAAGGTTTTGGAAACTGGAGAAAAGCCCTAGAAAGATTTGCACTACATTCAAGAAGTAAGACCCATATTCAGGCTGTCACAGCCTATGCACATGAGTCAAGGCCCATAAACACCCAGCTGTCCAATGCACTGGAAAAACAGCAACAGGATGCTAGGCACTGCCTGTTGAAGATTATAAATTCGGTACAATATCTTAGTAGACAGGGTTTAGCTTTTAGAGGGCACGAGGCAGATGAAGGGACTCTGTACCATCTTCTGAAGTATGAAGCAGAAGGTGACCTGCTTTCAAATTGGTTGGTAAACCGTAGCCACGATTACATCAGTCCACAAGCACAGAATGAGATTCTGAAATTACTTGGCAATACAGTGGTGCGAAAAATTGCTGCTACTACTATAAGGTCTCTACCAGTGCTTCAATTTAGCGTAATAATTGATGGCACACAGGACGTCTCTTGAAAAGAGCAGGAATCCATCTGTTTAAGTTTTGTAGACCATGATTTGGTGCCGCATGAGGCTTTCATTGGGATGTATGGTACATCATCAACTACAGGAGAAATCATTTGTAAACTTGCCTTAGATGTGCCCACAAGATTAAACTTGCCGATATCAGGTTTGAGAGGAGACATATGATGGGGCAGCCAACATGGCAGAGAAGAATTTAGGGGCACAGGCACTTCTGAAGAAACATCAGCCCTTAGCTCTGTACCTCCATTGTGGTGCACACTGTATTAATCTAGTTACTCAGCCTGCACATCTTCTCCTTTGAATCGTGTTTCCTTACAGTGGGTCCATGAGCTGGGAAATCTGTTCAACCAATCAGGAAAATTGAAGACAGTTTTCGAGAGCATAGCAAAATAAGAAAGTGTGCATTACAAAGTGCTTAAGCCTTTATGCCCAACAAGGTGAACAGTAAGGCACAAAGCCCTTATTTCAGCCATTGATATAGTATGAATCTGTGCTGGCTAGTCTAGAAGAGATGGCCTCAGGTTCAACAGACACAGCAGCAAAGGCAAATGGTCTTTTGGAAAGGTTTAACAAGGGTAAAACTGTGCTTGGGCTTCTTGCATCAGAGGTAATGGGAGAACTGGAATGTCTCAATATGTCTCTGCAACAGAGGACACAAACAATTGTGGGAATGCAGGCAGCTGTCGAACATGTAAGAAGTACACTCCAGCATAAAAGAGATGATGATGCCTTCCAAAATGTGTTCGAAAAGGCAGCAGAGATGGCGACCTCCCTGAATATCGTGGCAATTCAGATGCCCCATCTCAGAAAACCGGCCAAGCGCTTCTGTGGTGGAGCAGTTATGCATGTGCCAGAATCAGCAATTGAGTACTACAGAATAGAGTACTTTAAGATGTTGGACACTGTAGATTTGCAGTTGAGGGATCGGTTTGACCAAGAAAGCCTTGAGGTGCTTCAGAAGCTTGAGCGAGTTCTCCTTACTGGTGAAATTGACAAGACAGTAGACTAATCCAGAACTAAACAGGGATGCCCTTAAAATTGAGTTGCCTATGTTTCTCTCAAAATACACATACAACTCCAGTGCAGAGGCTGCTGACATTCTAAGACAAATGCCAGTAGAAATTTGAGGTTTGTTTTTTGTTACGTTGAAGCTCTTGTCATGTTGCTATTAGTCGTCCCTGTTTCCTCTGCTGAACCTGAGAGAAGCTTCGGCGCACTGAGAAGGCTTAAGACGTGGCTTCGATCCACAATGGCACAAAGTCGACTCAGTAATGCAGCTGTATGCCATGTCCATAAAGAAAAACTTGATCTTTTAGATAGTAAAGTTATCTGTCAGGCATTCATTGCATCTAGTGACAGACGCAAAAAGGTGTTTCGATCCTTCGATTGGAACATACTGATGTAAATTTGTATCGTTCACTTCGATCTTATGGATGAAGTTAAGTGAAGTCCCATTTAGGCTATTACTACATCCTAAGTAGGCTATGTCAGTTTGGTTCTCTGCTGAGGTTGAAACAAAGATAATTATGCCAATCTCTACATGGGTTTCTTTGAGAATCATTTTGTTTTAAATCTGCATGTTAACCCGTATTTCTCTAATATCCTTACATATAAACGCTATATTGATGACCTTTTCATTATTTGGACAGGCATTGCAGAGACCCTTGGAGAATTTCACCAATATTTAAACTCTGCTAGTGAACATTTAAGTTTTACTCTTGAACCTAACCATACACACATTCGTTTTTTAGATGTTCTGGTTATCAAAGAAGGCAACACTGAACATACCGATCGATTCCGTAAACCCACTGATAGGAATACTTTACTCCGAGGAGATAGTTTCCATCCCGCACATCTCATCAAGAGCCTCCCTATTAGTAAATTTCATCGTGCTAGGAGGATTTGCAGCTCAGACACTCTTTACAACATACAAGCTGCGGACTTCACCAATAGATTTCGTGACAGGGGACACGAAAAAGAATGGATTGATGTGGCTGCTGATCGCTTCAGAAACACTACACAAGATGAATGCCTACAACCCAAATCCAAAACTAAAAAGGCCAACTCCCCCTTTTGCATCACCAAGTACTCACCCATGGGGTTTGAGTTTAAAAGGATAATTCGCAAACACTGGAATATAGTCAAGTCTGACCCCAAATTAAAAACTATCTTTAAAGAACCCCCTACCTTAGTTTTTAAGCGCCCTTCAAACCTAAGGGATCAATTGGTGAGGTCGCACATACCTGAGAGCAGACACACTTTCTTAAATGACATCCCTGATGGAAATTACAAATGTGGTAGCTGTGCTCAGTATGGTTGTACCAATATGTGCAAAACATACACACATCCCCACAGCGGCAAGCAGCTCAAAATATGGGGTGTTATCACCTGCAATACCCCCTTTATTGTCTACCTGATTAAATGCCCATGTTGTCTGGGGTACGTGGGGAGATCTTGTAGACCCCTGCGCACTCGCATCAGCGCAGTAACATTAGGTGTGGGGATGAGCGAAACCCTGTGGTAGCGCATTTTTAAAAAGCCGGTAATAACATCAGTGCCCTTAGATATGTTGGCATTTGAAAAAGTGGAAAAGCCCCCTAGAGGTGGCAGCCATGAACGTTTGCTTCTGCAACGTGAGACATACCACATTTATGCTCTCAACACAATGGCTCCTTTTGGTTTAAATGAAGAATTTGATATCAAACCTTTTTTATAATTCTTTTTCTACCATAGTGTATTCTTGTGATCTGTACTATGTACCATATTTACCTGCATGTTTCCTGGTTATTTTTTAAATTACATTTCTGCACATGTGAGTTCAGTAAGGTGAGCACTGCTGCATAGGGCTCTGTAAAGTGACAATATTTGATGTGCAATCTACTCTACACACACCTATCAATTACATACTTTTTGATAAAATTTATATAGGATGAATTAATTTTCATCTCTGTAATATGTACTTATGTATTATGGTTGCAGATGGTGTTCCTATTGCAGTATTATGAATATTATGATTTCTAATTAGAATGTCAACATCACTTTTTAATTGTTCAGCTGACATTTATTCTCTTTTGACTATAGCCCTATTATGGACCTGCCCACATCCTGGTCTATATGTATATATCTCCACCCAGTCTCGTGTTCTGGTCGATGTACCTGACGAAGACCTTTGAGGTCGAAACGTTGTACCAATAAATCACTTTGGGAGCAGAAAAAAACAGTGTGCGGATATACTCTCTCTTCTATAAAGATATAGATTTTTTTTTTTTTTTTTAGATTTTTTTTATTTGGTTTAATAATATGCTAAATTATTTTGAAAAGTATAGGGTACCTGATTTTTAATTTGCTTTAAAGAGCCTGTCCAAAGGTGCGTTCAAGTTCAGCGAACAGAGGCGAATGTTCGTGGCGAACATTCTTTCTTTGAACAGTTCAATTTGAACGGCTTTTTACGAACATTCCAAATTGTTTGCATTAAACCAAAGAGATTCGAATACCAAGAGGCCGCCGCGTCCTCACAATCGACTGTTTGTGGGCGTCACCTATTTTTGACAGACAGTTGTGTTCGTTAAATGTTGACCGGGTTTAATGCGTTTCATATTCATTGTCCTGTGTGAATAAAAATCATTTTTGCAGTAACCTGGCTGTTTAATATCTAGCTAGTGAGTAACAACCAACAACATTACATTACAGGCATTTGGCAGACGCTCTTATCCAGAGCGACGTACAACAAAGTACAACAAAAACATTGTCTGGCTAATTAGCCAGCTAATGCCTTCGAAGTTATATCTAGTTAGGTGGCTGGTAGAAACAAACAATAGCAACTAATACATTAGGAAGAATTTTTTTTGTTTTTGTCATTGTTGGTTGTTACTCACTAGCTAGATAGCCTAGCTAGGCAGCTTGATAACATTTTTAAGAGCTAGGTTACTGCAAAAATGATTTTTATTCAGACTGGACAGTGATAACTAATAGTAACGGCGATAACTACACAGCAGAGCCACCGACAATTTCAGAGACTTTTCTCCATGCTGCGTTCCTCTTATCAATGTCTCTGTAGGAGATTTTATTAAGTTGGGAAACCCGATACGGCAATTAGGTCCTCCATTGTGGAACGATAGAATGTGGAACTAAAATTAGAAAAAAATAGGGACAATTAACTTGACAGATCATTAGATCAAATCAGATTGTTTACCGCGACGCCGCCGGCAATCCCAACATGCCTTGCGGGGTCTGGCCGCCACCTCTCATTCAAAATGAATGGAGGCGGCGCCGCCGCGCGGTCGGCCGCGTATAGTGTGGCTTCACGGTAAGACAACCTGATTAAGACATGTGAACATTGCCACGGTCTTAAAAAGAGACCCTGCTCATGTTCTCCCTGATGAAATAAGTCAATACAAATACCGTCATCCCTCTCAAGAGCTTTGACTAATAGGGAACGACAGCAAAATATGACGTTTTATGAATATGATATGAATGGTAACAAAATTATATTTATTTGTATTTAGACTCACATTGTCATCTTTAATAGCCACTTCCTCTAGTTTTCACAAATCTGATCCTAGATCTGTATTTAGAGACATTTAAAAAAAGTCACTTAAAAACACAGGTTGCGTCTTTCCAGCCAATCATTATGCTTCATGCATGACGTGCATTCCCGCTCGTTCTTTCTGATGTAAAATGTAAGCTAGCTTGCAACCTACAAATTGCCAGCGGTTATTTTTTTCATTCATGTAAAAAAACGAGTTAAACTATCAAAATGAGTACCAAGGAGTCAGGCGAAGGCAGGGGAGAGGCAAAGAGAAAGTCGTTGAAAGAACTGAGGTTGAAGTTGAACTCACAGACTAGGTAGGACCAGTTATGCACTGAGAGACTTTCTGGACGTTTTGAAAAGAGACATGCTTTCACAAGAACAAACAAATATTGATACAGCATATTAAATACATTGACATAGCATAACGTTATCCCAGCCAACATGTCCATGTGGGGCTCACATGGGTTACAGGTGGGCTGACAGGGGGCCTACCTGGATTACCTAACTGGGGCATATCCAGTTTTGTCCGCAGTTTCCATTTGGGCCCTACATGTGCTGGCCCAAATGGGTTAATGATGGGGCATTAATGGGCTCCATACAGGGCCCCTGTGGGCAAACCAGGTTTTTCCCATCTGGGCCCTACATATATCTACCAGCATGGGTTAATAATGGGGCCAAGATGAGTTACAGCTAGGGCTAGGGCCCTTGTGGGCCGCAAGAAATCTGTATATGGGCTACCAGTGGGTATTTATTGGTTATATGGACTGCTCGGGCTACCTTATTTTACAGTAACCCCTTAAATACAATTGCGCACTAAAGCAGAAGAATATCCACAAGGGCTTAAACTGTTCTAATTGAACATGTTGTTTAAAAAAGAGAACTGTAATACTTGACTGGTTATGTTTTTTTATTATAAAAAATTAGATCAAGTGATTAGATCTCTTTGCTTCAGTTGGCAGCGTCCCTTTTGAAAAGAGAAAATAAATTAATCATTTGGCAAATTTTAATGGTTTACTTCTTCTAGTACCTTTCTCAATGCTCAATCAGATTAGCCTAGAGTATCCGATAACTGTCTCCTTTTTACTGCCACACTCACTTGGTGTAAAAACTAGTATTAATGGATAATTCTCAACTAGGCTATATGCAAAGACACAAAAGTACTAAAATGTTATCATGCAAAAAATGGCTGGAGTCTACTCGTATGTACATTTAAAATGTGAAACATTAGGGAGGGCAACCGAAAAAATTTTTTTTCCGGAAATCAACATGAAAATATCAGTTTAATCTTAAAGTAACGTATTGTAGACAATAATTGGAAATTTAATGTGGTGAACGGCTAAATGGTCCGTTTTTGTAGCTTTTAAACGCACATTTTCCAAACATTCCACCAATGAAAACAGCCGGACCCTGATGGCACCGAAAACTGTCCGATTTCACTGAACATTCCATTGTTTACATTTATGGAATTCGGGAACAGTGACATAAAAACGGCTCTTACTGGTTGATTTTACATGCTCATTTATGGCAGTTGGTGCAAGTTCAAACTCTCAGAATTCTGACTGATAGGCAATATTTTCGCTGGACACTCCGGTACACTCTGGTACTGGTACATCCCCGGCTTACAACCTTGAAGTAATAATCTTGAATATTTTCATTAAAATAAATGTCTGTTAAGTCACTATCTATCGCCGAATTAGGTAACACAATGGTGATTGAGCCTATTATTATATTAATTTATATTATTATAATAATAATAATTTATGATTAAAAAACTGGGTGTCTGTGGCGACATTCCTGGGAAAAAATCACAAGCGGCGCTTAGTTAAGCCGTGTTTCCACCGCAGGAACTTTACCCCGGAACTAGGAACCTTTTGAGGAACTCAGTGCGTTTCCACCGCAGGAACTAGGGTCTAAATTTAGTTCCGGGGGCTTTATTTTACCCCCCAAAAAGTTCCTGCTCGGGGGGTAGTACTTTCCGAAAGTACAGGAACCTTTTGGGTGGAGCTTGCAGCGCTGAACATTTCTGATTGGTCGAGTACTCGCAGCATTTATTTGTATTTATTTTCAACCGCCATGTTTGAAAATATGCAGCCGCAAACCAATTTATTTTCATAATAACTTCAAATCAAACTTGTATGTTATGCGGCACAGTAGCCTAGTTTTGGTTATAGCCTGCCAACGTCTTGGAATTATAACGTGTGCTCTTCTGTTCTTTTCTTGCTTTAGTATTCATTTTATAAAATGCTAAGCATTCGTGCTGGGACAGCATATTACGTAGGCTACCAAAACATTCAAACGGATTAATTCGGTTGCTGAATATTTTCTTCCGGATTTTCTTTGTTAGCCCGTTGTGATTGACTCAAAACGTTTGATACAGTTATGTGAGGTATGTGGTAGTTCTGCGTAATTAACATTGGTGATACAGTAAAAGCAAACTGGAAATCACCTTCCGCACTTTTCGTCAGGGTAAAATAACAGGTTAATTCTAGTAATCGTCCCTATGAAGACTATGGACTAATTTATGGTGCATGGTTCGCATCTGGAGGGCACACTTCGCTGCTCGGCTAGCAGTAACTTCGAAGGAAAGTAAACGGTGGCTGTACTACTACTAATTTAAATGTTCACGCAAGTCCGAGTTTTCGTTCTATTCTTGTCATTTTGCATTTTTACCAACGACATTTTTGCTTGACAACGGTAAAATATGCCCAAACGGCTGCAGAAGAATATTTCAATTCCAGGTGATTAAATCGATAAAAATCAATAAATACAAAAGTAACCACATATAGTCGTTGTTGGTAACCCATTGTATATAAGTAGAATAAACCCCTCCGGGCTGTCCCGGTTATTAGAAAATAATGTAGGCTACTTCGGTGGTAGTATGGGGTTACAGAAGAAATCATAGGACAGATGGACGGACGACAATGTCGCTTTTTCATACGTCAGTGGGCTAATTTGCCTAATCTTCGCGGGACTTTAGACCGCGGTGGAAACGCAGACAACCATGGGCTGAAGGAACCTTTTAGTTCCTTGAAAAGTAGTTTCTGGGACTAAAAGTTCCGGGTAATTTTGGTGGAAACGCGGCTTTAGTGACGCGTTTTCCATCACCCATCAATGGTTGGTCCGCCAGAGGGGTAGGCGGAGCTAACGTAACAGGCTCGTTCTTAAACTCACTTGTGTGAGTGGCGTACTGTTTTTTCTGGTGTCTGCTAGCGTTACAATAACGGGGGGGGGGGGGGCGGGGGCGGTGTTATGGAACCCTAAAAAGTTTTTGTGTAACATAATCATATTTGTTGATGTAGACTTCGTATTACATTTGATGACAATGTAATGTTACTAAATTACATAGCTATTTGCACAGCTAACGCTAGCTTCCGGACCATGTCAAGAAAGGCAACATTACTAATGTCATTAGTTTAGACAACATTGCGCACAGTATCAATTTCTCATATCAGGTAACGTTGCGTTAGCTAGCTAGCTAATGTAATTAACACAATCTAATGTCAGCTAACAATTAGAAAAAACGGTAGCTAACGCTACCGACCGGTACCGACCTCGCAAACAGTCTCTCGAATGCAATGCTACCTTGTTGCAACGTTGCAATATAGCTAACTAAAGGCCAGTTCAGATCAATGATTCGCAACGAGACTGGATGCAACTTGCAAAATTCCAAGACGTCTGATTGTAAACGTTCTAAAACTGCACTTGGCGATTTGACAAGGTGGGTCTTTTGAGACCCCAGGCAACGGCTTCAGACACTGTGCAACTAACCAGTTCACACTGCTGCAATTTTCTCTGCAACGTTCTAAAACCGTTTAGTCTCGTTGCGAATCATTGATCTGAACTGGCCTTAACGTTACCGTTATTTACATTGCCATCAAGTTCATCAATATATTATAATGATTGGAATAAAGCCAGGGTATAGGTGGAGCAGAGCCGGGTCTGATTTCTGTGTAAAGATATCAAGCCGGAGAAGACTAAATAAAAGAATACGGCAGTATGGATTAGCGTTGTTGTTATTTTATTATGCTTCCTCATATGTTCCTTCAGCCTTGATGCCCTTTTTTGATTAAATCTCCTTTGTTTTTGTTTTATTCTTCTTGTTCTGATTGCCAAGTAAACACTCAGCTTTATCAGCTCAGCTCAGCTTTATCCTCGAACAGTTTAGCTAGCAAAACCAGAAACACCAAGGGTAACATTTTGCAAGGCAGTTGTTTCAAAAATATCACAACAATTATTCACAAAAAAGACTGTTTATTGTGCAGGAGATACATACACCAGCCACAGCGAATCCCGCGAATTCTTCTCTGCAGTGTAAAGATGTTCATACCGGGCAAAAGGTGGATAAAGAACTTGTGAAAATTGATCATCACTAATTCTACCCCAGGTCTGCTACTGCATTTTAACCCAGCTCATCAGTGTAAATACAGCTGAAGTTAGCCTAATGTTAGACAATGAATGAGTATGTACATAACGTTTCTTTTATAACAACCATTTTTTATTCAGTAAATAGTAAGTGTTATAGTTGGCGTGGCCCAGGTGCGAACTGACTGACGTCACACAGGCGACACTGGTTGGATCCGGTTGGATCTATGGGAAGTGAGGTCCAAAAACACACCTGCAATTACCACTTCTTGCCATTGGTAGCGCCAAAGAGAATGAAACTGAAATCTTTGAGATTGTAACTTTAAAGGAGTACCATGGTGGTTGAACGTGACACTTCCCAGTTGTCTTCAGGCAACAACAAAACAAATGTGCATAATTTTTTTATTCTTCAGTCATTTCAATGTACTTTAAAACATATTTTTCTAAGCCTAAATTTCCCACTATAAAAATTCACCCGAACCGTCTGGGCGTGGTAATGAGAACCGTCAGTTAGCTATGATTGACAGACCGTGCCCCGTTACCATAGCTACCCCCATGATACGCTCTCTCTTTGGGAGACTGAATTTTCACAAGCTAGCTAGCTTAGTAGTATATCAAGTATCGATAGATAGCTAAGGTAAGGACGTTGACTTATATCCAATTATAATTTTTGCTATCTAGCTAGCCAAGTTAAGATAAAAGCACAACTATAACGTCTTCATAAAAGCAAACTAGCAAGCTAACGTTATCGATAACATTGCCTCATGAAAGCAAACCTCCTAGCTAGCTAACGTTAGCTAGCTAGCTAAATGAATATAACCAGAAATAATCTAAAGGCACTCTAATATAAGTGAACCTAACGTTAGTCAAATATTTGCATTGTCTAAACAGCAGGACGGTGTGTCCTGTCAGATTTCTTTACGGGGCGTGGAAATGGGAGTGGTTACTGTATTCGTGACGTAGCAAAATGACAACTTTCTCAACCGGTTGAAAATAGGACGATGAATTTAAAACGCATATTTCTCAAAAAATACAGAACGGACATATTTAATACTTTGCTCATTGTGTTTCTTCAATGCCTCTTGTGCAAATAGCACATAAAACCGAGAAAGTGTGAAAATCACCATGGTACTCCTTTAAAGTCCCAACTGACTGGTGAATAATTTAAATGGATTTACAAAATAGACATGTCAGGCTCCAATCATATTAACGGTTACAAGCATGCAGCAAAGTTTAGGCAGCAAATAACAATGCTGAATCCTTCTGACATAATTTACATAGCATCAGTACACTCAGATCACACGGGGATAGTGACTGACAGTGGGCTAGAGAAATTGATGATGATTCAGGAACTTTTAATTTGAGTTAAAAGATTTAAGATTTAATTCGGTCCTATAGTGGGACGTTTATTGAAGGTGCGATAGAAATTTTTGCTGCTGTTGACCGTAATCGAATGCTTTAATTTTTATTGTTCGACCGACCAAGTACCGTTAAAAAGCTAATTTTATAGGTTATTGATATTGGCTTATGCTAGCTACATCATATGGGGGATCAGTTAAGGCTAACAACACACTAGCACTTCTTGTTAGTTTTATCAGCACTGCTGTGAAGTAAAAACGTGGACAAACGTTTTCTATGAGAAATGTATTGGCGAGTTCACGTGCACACACTGCGGTCTAAATTCTAAAGCTCCATTTTGCCCTCCCTAGTAACATAGTAAATATGTAGAAGCCTAATGTAATCGTTTGCGTTCTGCAACATTCAGGCTGGCTGTCTTGCACAAAATGGCAACCACACTGTAGCAGACTCTCCCCTCAGGCAAGGTTGACTGACTCCCGCCAAAAACATTAGCGAACTAGCAAACACTAATTAAGCTCATTCAGATGCTAACATCAACCAGATAGTTACACTCCCTGCATGAAATAAAAATCTGCGTAAACTATTCAGAAACACACCGTCTAGTTAGCAACAGAGGCAACATTAGGCGAACTCCGGTTGTTAATGTAATATTAGTAATCAGCTAGCTAGCTAGGTTGGTAACTTATACAACATTATAGCTAGCTAGCTAGATAACTTAGCAATGTTGACAACTGGTGGTCGTAATGTTGACAACTGGAGGTCGCTAGATGTTAGCTAGCTAGCCAACAACCAATTATCATTAATGTTACTTGCTAAAATATCAATAACTGGGTTATCTGGCAATTGAAAACGTTAACGTTACAAAGCCAACGACTAACGTTAGCTAGCTACCTAGCATTAGCTAACGTGTGAACGTTGAGATTAGTTACATGCTACCAAGAATTTGAGTGGAATAGCTAGCTATGTTATCTCACATTTGCTATTTAATGTTAGTCAACGCGTTAACAAAAATGGGATTCAAATACCGTGTTGTATAAAAACGGTACATTTGGAATCAACATACTTTTGCTTTCCTTTCGTCCAGCGATATCTTACCTTAAATTATACAAGCTGAGCTTGACGTAAGATCTCCACTGCTGTCTTGACTTGAGCTGAGGACTTGATGCAAAGTTTTGGTCTGTATGCAGTGCAGGCGAGAAAAATATAGCAAGAATGGGGGAGGGAGAAGTGCACTCTCTCCTCCCAGTGCAGAACCTCATATACCGGTGATCACATGATCATGTGCATGACTAGGCTTGGGCCGACTGGACGATTGAAATTTTGCACGATCGCCAGTAGCCTAGCACATGAACGATAGACCCAATTGTCTTGACATTTTACACGCACAGTTGTCATATCACATAGATAATGTGTGTCAAAAATGAAGATTGTACTTTAAAATATTTTCCGATGATGAACAGACAAGTTTTCATCTCATTGTGTTATACTGCGAGGATTACTTAAACTGAATATTCTAGTTTTTTACTTAAAAGAAAAAAAATATTGATTAACAATTAGTAAAATTTGATCCATATCAGCTAATTTAGCCCACATTGTAAGCGTTGGTGAGGCTTTTTCCCCATTAAGATAACATACAATGGCCCAGTTAGGACCCATGCAGTACCTATGTGGTTGATCGTCCACATGGGCCCATTTCTAGCCCATCTGAATTAATCTGGGTTGCCCATCTGCGCCCCAACAGCAGCCCATTATAAAGCCCACTCTGAGCCCATGCCCAAATGATTTCCCATCTACCCCGGGTAAAACCCACATGGGCCCCTCATCAGTGGCGGCGTTATGTTCATTCCATATATAGAGTTCAGTGATTAGAACAGCGGGTTATCACCATCGAGATCTACAAGAACTGGAGACAGCTTCCGTTTACCGGTTCCATGGATTCGTTTGGGAGCTGCTCAATGGCGCATGAAGCCAATTCATGGACACAGCCATGTTTGATTATGGGCCGTTGGGACCAGAGTGTACGCACTGGTTACCTAAACGAGACCACACTATAGGGCCCATTTCATAGGTGGTATGGACCCACTGAGGGCTCACTATGGGCTCACAGCTTATGGGGGGCCACATTTCATAGGTGGTATGTGGGCCCACTGTGGGCCCATAGATGCCCATTGCATGCAAAAAGGCCTTATACCAGGATGTTGTTTTTGCACTGGAATCCCAATAAAACTCTTGAAACTTGTTTCAATAAATACAAATCTATTAAACAATATGGATAATTAAATTGCATATTAAATAAAACTATAATTGAAGACTAGCCTACATATATACCAGTTGCGGTAGACCAGGGTGGAGTCCTGCTACTCCCAGCACACAACCACACCAGAATGTTCAGTGGTTTAACTGGGTTCAGGGTGCAACATTAATACCAGCCACTCTACCAGGTAAGGTTGTACAGTGTAAGACTCCATCAGTAGCTACCTATCCAAACATCTGTATTACAGTACTACACACTGACCTGCAATGGAGGCCGCAAGGGATAATTGTGGGCAAGCCCAAGTGCTGGCTGCCTACAGAAAACCCACATGCGGGCCCAGAGGGGAAATGTTGCGGAGGGCCCAACATGGGCAAATCCACAGTGGGCCCACCTGGGATTAGTGTGGGTTTGCCCCTCCCCACAGTAAACCCACAGTGGGCCCACAGGGGCTTGTTTGCTGGGAATGTTGTTAGTTAGTTTTGTCGCTTGTCAGGCCGCCATTGTAAATTAGAATTTGTTCTTAATGCCTGGTGCTTAACTTGCCTGGTGAAATAAAGGTGAAATAAATAAATAAAGTTCTGATATCCTGAACTACTGACATAATCTAAGCAGTACAAGGTGGAAATTATTCAAGATGTCTTGTCTAGTGCTGATAAATGTACCCCATCACTTAAATTGTGCTTTTGTCTGTGTGTTTTTTAAATCATGAAATACACGCTAATACATGACAAATCCACAGAAAATTGAACATTCATTTCTTTAGAAAAGCGGCGAGTAGCAGCCTACAATTAAAAGGGAACCGCGAAACAGTAGCCACTGACATGATATTCGGTCTATCACAGCACACAGACAAATTTTCACACTTACTGAGTGCATTGAACTACAAGTTAGCTAAGAAATAATAAATAAATCTCAACATGCAAACATTACGTAAAATCTTGATAAATTAAGCTTATGTATTATTTTATATTCATACAATTGTCATCTTTGTAAATGACATTTATCATCTTCATCATTACCACTTCACATTAATCAGCACCATAGCATTATTTGAAACAAAATTTAAGAGAAAATTAAATATAGCTATTCCCATTTTTGAATTTATATTGGCCTATTTATTTTTCATATGTGATTAGTCATCATCAGCACCATCAGTATGCAAAGACAGAAATACTACAACTAATAACATTTTTAATGATATTAGGCTATTAGTAGTAATTTCATAATGAGAATGTGGTCAAAATATGGTGGAATCAGCATAATAGAATCGTAATTTAAGACCCACATATTCCAGCTTTATTACTAATAATTTATTTATTTGTCAGGAGTCATAACCATGAACAATGGACACAAGGAAATTATGGCAGGTAACATAATTATTAGTAATATTCATGTATTAAAATAACAATATAATTAAAACAATAATGGCGGTGGTTTCATGTAATCCTAGGTCATGGTTTAATACTCTGATACACCGGTTTTGTGCAAGCAACTCTGAATTCAATCCTTTTCTACATCGATGAGTCAATAACAGCCTCATAATCGTTCATGCATGGGTGTGCTCCGTGCTCGTCTAAGCTGTCACGCGCTATGACGTAAAACCATGTGCACCAAATTGAAATTAAATAAATCTCGGACTCAGAAACAAAATCGGTGCCTGGAGAGTAATTAGTTCAGTGTGAAGAAATTAAGAATTTTTAGAGCTAAAAAGTTCTGTCCAAAATAATTTAATTTGGCCAGGGTAAATAATTTAATTTGGCCAGGGTAAATAATTTAATTTGGCCAGGGAATGGCAATCCCTGGTCCCCTGGTTATCAGTTCAGAGGTTCCGCAATCGTCTTCTTCCCAAGAGAACCTGTCTGCAGCAAGCTGGGGAATCTCCACCAGGAGGACCTCCACGCAGGGGACCTGAAGCGGAACAAAGGGGAAGGACCAGAAATTACGTAACTTCCATTTGTTGTGCGGAGGTTACGTAATTTCCGGTCCTTCCCGTTTGTTCCGCTTCCTGAACTCCTTTATTTGGAAGTCACCTGACCAACCTCCACACCACGAATGGAAGTCACCTGACCTCCTTTATTTAGGAAAAGAGTTTGTTTGAAAGTGAAGATGTCAGCGGTTAGCCACTGTCTATCTGGTGTGAGTAAACGAAGGAATGATGCAATTACCACTGATTTGTAAGGTGTTGCCACTTGTATACCGAGTCGTTTATGATTGCATACCAGTTTGAATTAAAGGTCAATAATTCTCTTGGTAAGATAGCACACTTAGTGTTCCGTACTAGGCGAAGAATAAGCCGGGCGTAATGCTGGCTTCCTGGGTTTTAATGTATAAATTATACATAATGCATATTTTAATAACTATTTAGTTAAATATACATTATTCACTGTAGCCTTACAGTAGGCATAGTCTATAATTTGTTTTAGAAGTGTCTCGGTATGCTGCAACCCTGAGACATCACTTATTCCAATAGATTTTTCTTTAATCAAACTACCAAAATAAATACCATCAAGACAATCAAATTTCTTCAGTCTTTAATTGTGAAATCCCCTGGCCATGGCAAATTCTGCCCGATAGCAGCTGAAGCCCTCATTCTTTTTCAAGATCCTGATGACGACCTTTAAAACAGAAAACACAAGCCCTTTATCACTGTTATTGTTTATCATGTAACCAAAATCAGTCAGCAATTCAATTGTTCTAAAACAAGAGAATATTGACCTTTGTTTTTCCAATATAAAACATCCATATACAATATAAAACCATGTAGACATACCACAGACCTTCCCAGTTCTCTCACACACACACACACACAATCCCTGTGCAAGCTCTGAATGGCATATATGAATGTATACATGTTCACCTATTGCAGGTGTCGCTCGATTCTCAACAGAATGTCTCATCCCTCAATGAGATGGACCAGCACAGTCTGTGTGGAGCCAGCCTTTACAGTTGTAGCATTGCACCCATTCAATGGTCTGCATGTCTGGACACAGCAGCCTGAAAAAACTGAATATTTGCCTTCTTTTTTGGTTTGAAGGTTGGGCACAGCAGGCAGTGGAATAAGTGATGGCAGCACGGGTTGCATTCTTTAATTGTTGATGGAGAGCCAGCATTACATATGGATATATGCATTTAAAACAGATATAGATTTAAATATTATTTACAGTAACATTTATGTGTTCCAAATTGTAATTACAAGGACAGTAGCCATGATATCACCACTTTTTTATATAGTAAAAATATGCTTGCTAGCTTTTAAGTTTGGTTAAAACCAATGATTCCAACCAGGGGTGTATGCACCCACAACGACTACATACGATAATCAGGATATTCCTTCCAATGTTTTAAACTAATGTACCCCCAAACAATGTCACTGTGGCGCAACAAATAGCAGATGTAAACAAAGGAAAATGTTTAAGTAAACATTATTTCAGCATCATAAATGGATGACCACTTATAAGGAGGGCATTAAAGGTTTTCGGGGGAAAGGCTGTATAATTCAAATATACAGAACATCTCGCTAACCTTATGATCGTCTTCAACATGTCATATATTCGCATGCACTCATTTGCTGAAGCGGAACCGAGTAGCAACGACCAAGGCTAACAAACGTAGCGAACAGTTCAGCCAGCATCTCCAGACAATATCATCTCACCAAAACATTATACAATAGCTTCCATGCTAATATCGTATATTAGAATCATTGAAAGTAATAAAACATTGATATATATCGGCTTTAGCTTTGTATGTTCAAGAAACCTGCCTTCTTTCACCTCTCGCTTTAAACAGTTCTGTCGTTTGTTCCGTTTTTTCCCGTTGTCGAACTCCACTCCAGTGAACTGTATACAAAGTTTGTTTGGGTCATGTGAGTTCCGTTCGTAGTGTAGAGGTTACGTAATTTTAGGTCCGTCACATTGAGGTCACGTGCTGCTGATCCTCAGCGTGGAGGTCCTCCTGGTGGAGATTCGCCAGTCGGCTGCAATCAGACCCTTCTCCTTCTTCCTCTCATTGCGATAGTTGAGGACTCCTGTGCTGGAGTATGAGGCTAAACCAAGGTCCAGCTTTTGGTTCTCAACCCATAGACATGTCTTATTACGCTCAATGTCTCAACCTCAGCACCAGATGTAATGTCGCCTCCTGCTGATATCTATGATTGTCGCTCAAAAAGCAAGTTTCCCTATTGAGCTCCATTCATTTTTGACAGCAAAAATAAAATACTTCCACTCAAATATTGATGTTGACGCCGTGCATCACATTATGTCACAGAGGTAACACAAATATAAATTTTTTTATTATTTATTTTAGACAAATATCCTCGTTATACACAGAATTTAGGGACACAACTGAGCAGTCTGTTGAGCTAAAATATTGTACATCCTGTTCCTGATGTGCTCCCCATAGGTTTATATTGGCGCCGCTGTGTCTACATATTATACACTCTAAGGGCTAAACACTTAAATACTATGACCCGAGAAACTCAATGCCTGCCAGAGAGGCACGATGAAGCAGTGCAATTTTGGATTGCTGGCTGGGTCTAAGGTGTCTTTCTGAAAGGGCATTGAGATACTTTTTTGCATCAGGGCACAGTTTTAACAGTAGCAGATTTGCATTAATGTGAACTCATTTGAATGAAGTAAGGGTTTATGTAGACTTTCTTCAGTCTGGATTTGAATTTAGTGGGAGGTTTTCTAAAACTCTAGACACTTTTGTCACCACATTACTACTGGACCACTAAATTAACATATATCAAAATGTTAAGGTTTGTAAAATAAGGCAGACTGGGCAGGAAATGAAAGAAAACACATCAATACAAGTGTTAAAATATATAGTTTATTACAATTCAAGGTATAAACAGGAAGAGGAGGAAGGGGCTAGCAGCATCAGCAAAAATGCAAAAGATTATAAAACTTCAGCAATGCCAAAGATTCATTATGTATGAGGTATGAAGAAAAGAACTAGGACAGGTTAAATATATCACTGTAGTCTATAAATATGAAACTGAACATACTGCATACAAGAATTTTCATACAGCTAAGTTTATTTTACAATGCAGAGTCAAACACTATGTAAAAACACAAGGGTATCTTCATTGATAGTTGTATCCATTCATGTGCAAAAATGCAAATATGGTCAGTGTGTGATCGACCTATGAACATGGACAAGGAAAGTTGTAATGAATTCACTTATCCACCGATCCTAAAAACAATAATACACCGCACACAAAAACAACAAACACTTGTGCGACCAGCTGTGGAAATAAAAACAAATCCTCATATAAATGCGGAACAAAAACATGACCATATTATTAACCAACAAATGAAAAAAGTTTTGCGGAAAAACCATGTATAACAATTACAGCTTTACATTTTAGGCATTTAAAAAATAGACACTTACAGCAAAAGTTCACAAGATTCTTTAGATCAATTCATTTTTTAATTCTCCATGACCATAAGTCGGTGCACAAGTGACCAACTGTAATATGGTGTACTGCAGCATTTATACATTACCTAAAATATATGCATTGCACATTCACTGGGCAATCATATTATGATAATGCATTTCTGCACTGTGTTTTTGTTGGAAACTTCAATTCCCAGACACATTGTGAGGCACAGTGTAGTTCCACCATTTACTGCTAATGGTGAGGGTTCCAGTGTGCCACAACCACCCCTATATCCCTCAATCCCTCAGGCCTAAAAAACATTGCTGGACAACTTCATTGCACGTGATCAAAACAAGAGCCCTTGCCTGCTACTTAAGAAGAATTTTCCCCAGCTGTTCCACCAATACCACTGCCAAAATTCTCCCATCCAAATGTGCGTGTATATTTATTGAAAATCTTAGTTTCCATGTCATTAATGGTTGCTAAGGACCTGTTTGATCTTTAGAGTTACTTTTAACAAAAAGGATGACCTTAGAAACCAAGCACTTTCCATAAATGAGCCGGACCTTCCTTCTGTGCCTTAGCTTGGCATCACCCAATTAGGGTCAGCATTCTCAATTGCTGCTGGGTGAAATACTCATGTCTGTTGGCAGTAAATTTTTTTGTGTTCTGCTTCAGTCTTGGAGAAGAAAATTATTTTGATTGGCAAGTACATATCTTAGACTTTATGAGGTCTCACTAATGAAACCACAGATATGTCTGCAGATTCAGTCATGCTTTCATGAAGCCAAGTCTGCTTGTGGGTCTTGACACAAGGACATGAAGTTGCAAAGAGGCAAAAACTTGGAGAAAGTAATGAAAAGATTTCTGAAGCTTTGGATCTTCCTAGGAGCACAATCAAGTCACGAAATATGAGAAAAAAACACTGCACAACCCAGATGCAACCAAGACCAGGCTGTCCTCCCAAACACTTTCTAGTTCACCTCTCTCGGAGAATGTCCAACATTGAGTCATACCTGAAATATACCAGAAGTCATGTGACCTAGTATGGGGACTCCCCTGTATGCGTTTGCTGGTGTATTGTCAGGGCTGATCGATATACAAAACTCTTGCCACACTCAGAGCATTGATATGTGCGTTTCCCTGTGTGTGTTGGCAAGTGTTTTGTCAGGTCCGATTGATAAATGAAACTCTTCCCACACACTGGGCAGTCAAACGGGCGCTCCCCCGTATGTGTTCGTTGGTGTTTGGTCAGATTTGATGCACATCTGAAACTCTTTCCACACTGGGAGCATGAGAATGGACACTCCCCTGTGTGAATGCGTTCATGAATAGCTAGGAGTGATGCAAACATATAACTCTTCTCACACTGGGAGCATGGGAAAGGGCGCTCCCCTGCATGAGCTCTCTGGTGTGTAGTCAGCTGCGACACAGTTATGAATGTCTTCCCACAATGGGAGCAGTGGTATGGACGTTCACCTGCATGAGCTCGCTGATGTTTTTTCAAAACTGATGCGGATATGAAACTATTTCAACACTGGGAGCAGGGGTATGGGCGCTCACCTGTATGAATTCGCTTATGTGTTTTCAGAACTGATCCTGATGTGAAGCTCTTCCCACAGTGGGAGCAAGTGTATGGGCGTTCACCTGTATGAATTCGCTCATGTTTTTTCAAATCTGACGCACATCTGAAACTCTTCCCACACTGGGAACAGGGGTAGGGGCGCTCACCTGTATGAATTCGCACATGTTTTTTCAGATTTGACGCAGAAGTGAAACTCTTCCCACACTGGGAGCAGGGGTATGGACACTCCCCAGTATGTATTCGCTGGTGTTTTGTCAGTTCGGATTGATACATAAAGCTCTTCCCACATTGTGAGCATTTGTGTGGACGCTTCCCTGTATGAAATCGCTCATGTCTTGTAAGTTTTGATGTAGATACAAAACTCTTCCCACACTGTGCACAGAGGTATGGACGCTCTTCTAAATGAGTTTGTTGGTGGTTTCTTAAATGACTTGTCTGACCAAAACGCTTTCCACACTGGAAGCACTGGAAGGGGCGCTCCCCTGTGTGAATTCGCTGGTGTGTTATCAGTTTTGATGCACACCCAAAACTTTTCCCACAGTGGGAGCATGTGTGAGCCCCTGCAGTACCTGTGTGGGAAGGTTTTGGCGTGGGGGTTGTCTTTGGGGCTGTGGGGTGTTGATAGGTGCTGCTGCTGGGAGGCAGCATGTTCTCTGTTCCGGTTCTTCCAGAGCTCAGAATCATGCTGTACTCCTCTGGATGAACCTTCTCAATGTGCCACTGCAAGGACGCTTCCTCCATGTGAACAAATGGGCACTGCGGACAGGCAAAGATCTGAGATGACACCTCATCACTTTGCCCTGAGGAGACAGTAGGTGATACAACATATTAAATGAGAACAATAAAGAGATCTAAAACAGGCTTCAATAAATACACAAGTGTCACATTATGATAGATGCCAAAGGCAAAACCATAAGCAGCCGAAAGTAAAAATATTGAAACTAATACCAAATGTCAATGCTGTTCAAACATCCACCTTGCTTCAAATAAGAAACATGCTATACCTTCTCAAATAAACATCAATGGAGTCAGCACTATTTGCACTGTACAACCTCAATCAAATCACAACACCAAGGAAATTTCATAACCAAACCCAGCCCTTCAGAATTGGTTACATCTTGTTTTTATTTTATTGGGTGTCACAGACAAAAATGCCCTGATGTCCACTGGCCTGCTTCCACAGTTCTCATGAATTAGGTTAATTGTCAGACCCCATTTGAAGAGAACACCCATCACTGAAACATTAGAGAAAGATGGATCTTAGAGTAATTGTACTCACTGTTTCAGCCTGGCTCGGCCTACTACCAAATTCTGAAAAATGCATCCTGGGGTGGGTGGAGTAGGTGTGTCTCATTTGCATAAAGTATTCAGTATGCAAATTATTTGCACAGAGTAGGCCCATGAAACTCAAATCAAACTGTCAAAACAAGGTGTGGCAGATCAAATATAAATCAAGCTTCAGCTCAGATGTTTTCAGAAACATATTTTAGTGAACAGTTTAGGTGAAATATGAGAGTTTATGAACACCCCTGGTTTGAAAAGTGTTGGGCCAAAACCAATCTAGCCAATCAAGTGCAGGCAGTGTTCAGTCTTCCATATTAAAATGCAAACAAACAAATTTGTGAGGGGAAACAATTTTCCGACTGGATATCTTGATTGACATCTACATGGCGTAGTGGTATCTCCAAAGAGGTACTAGGATATCATGATTGAGGCAGGGCCAGAGTGGAATGCAGAAAGCATTTTTCAATCGTTAAAGGGCAGCACCAAGACATTTTTGACCATTTTTTCCTGATAAGAGTTATTTCAGAATGGTGAAATAACAATATGGATTTAAATGTTTAATTATAAAGTAGGCATACAAACATGTTTACAGCTAAAAGTAAAAACAAGTGATCTAGGGTGTAATGATCCTTTAACGTTTTCCCCCCATTTTCAAGGGCTTCTTTGAAACTGCACATACAGTGAGCGCCATAATTCATTGGACAGTGACACATTTTTTGTTATTTTGGTTCTGTACTCTAGCACTTTGAGTTTGAAAGAATACAATGAGTTTGAAGTGCAGACTGTCAGCTTTAATTTGAGGGTATTTTCATATATATCGGATGAACCATTTAGAAATTATAGAACCTTTTGTACATGGACCCCCCCATTTTCGGGCATCAAAAAATATTGGACGGTTTAACATAATGTAGAATAAAGTAATCGTTTTTAATATTTTGTTGCATATCCTTTGCATGCAATGACTGCTTGAAGTCTGTGACGCATAGACATCACCAGACGCTGTGTATCTTCCCTGGTGATGCTCTGCCAGACCTGTACTGCAGCCATCTTCAGTTCCTGCTTGCTTCGGGGATTTTTTCCTTCAGTCTCCTCTTCAGCGTGTAAAATGCATGTTCAATTGGATTCAGATCCGGTGATTGACTCGGCCAGTCAAGGATTTTCCACTTTTTGGCCGTCAAAAACCCCTTTGTTGCTCTAGCAGTATGTTTCGGGTCATTGTCTTGTTGTATGATGAAGTGCTGTCCAATGTGTTTGGAGGCATTTGGTTTTATCTGAGCAGATAAAATATTTCTGTAGACTTCAGAATTCATTGTTCTACTTCTGTCTGCAGTCACATCATCGATGAAGACAAGTGAGCCCATTCCACTGGCAGCCATACAGGCCCAAGCCATAACACCCCCTCCACCATGTTTCACAGATGAGGTGGTATGCTTTGGATCATGGACATTTCCTTTTTTTTCCTTCACACTTTCCTCTTTCCATCACTCTGGTACATGTTAATCTTTGTCCACAAGACTTTGTTCCAGAACTCTTGGGGCTCTTTTAGGTGCTTTTTAGCAAACTGTAATCTTGCCTTTCTGTTCTTCAGGCTTATCAGTGGTTTGCATCTTGTAGTGTACCCTCTGTAGTCCTGCTGGTGTAGTCTTCTACGTATGCTAGACTTTGACACATCTACACCTGCATCCAGGAGAGTGTTTTTGGGCTGTTGTCAGGGGGGTTTCTTCACCATAGAGAGTATTCTCCGGTCATCCACTACAGTGGTCTTCCTCTGTCTACCGCGTCTTTTGACATAATTGAGTTCACCAGTTGTTTTTTTCTTGTTAATGATGAACCAAACTGTTGACTTGGGCATGCCCAGGGTTTTTTCCATGTTCCTGATTGATTTGCATCGACACTGCTGTCTTCATGTTGTCACACCCCAACAACAATCTCCAAAGGCAATTGCAAAGTCTAGAATCAAGGCTAGACATCAACAGTTCTCTTCTGCATATGCTAACGACACAAATGAATACACCTGCCTAACGAAACACATCTGTGAAGCCAATTCAACAAATACTTGTAGTACCTTAAAATGGGGGGACCATGTACAAAAGGTGCTGTCATTTCTAAATGGTTCATCTGATATGGATGAAAATACTCTCAAATTAAAGCTGACAGTCTGCACTGTCATTGTATCCTTTCAAACTCAAAGTGCTAGAGTACAGAACCAAAATAACAAAAAATGTGTCACTGTCCAATGAATTATAGTGCTCACTGTAGTTGAGTCTAAACCCTATTCTACAGAACCTTAACTGCAATGAAAAGAAATAAAATTATAAAATCACCAGCTGTATAGTTACAATTTAGGTCAGTGTTGCATGTCAATAAGTTTTTTCTTACATTTATGAAATGCATGAATTTCATTAAATAATTTACTACACATTAGCACAGTTCCACAGCCTAAACGGATATCATTTGAGAGGTCTGCAGTACAAAATTTGGTCCATACTGACCAACAGACCATGCACCATACTACATTACTATAACAATTGATCAGTCATCGTGGTTTTATGTATGGCCATTAGTAAAGTACAGTTTCAAGCACTTTGTGCATATTGCTACATAAATTAGAGAGCAGACCATCTTCAGACAGATTAAAATAATATTGTAGAAAGAACAGGAAATTTACCTTTATTATGATTCCAGGGGGTTGTTACAAAGGGTTCAGAGGAGGATTCTGCAGAGGCACTGAAGAGGTTGTTCTTCATCCTTCTTTCTGTTTGAATGGTTTCAACAGTTTTGTCCCTCTCATTCTCTTCATCACTCTCATTTTCTTCTTTCACACAGAGTTGTATCTTTGCTGTAGCTTCATATTTCACACCAATTTCAGTTTTTATCTCTGCACTCCCAATTTCCCCACTTGTCTCACTTTTCTCATTCTCCCCCTCTTCATCCTTTATTTTGGAAAGCAGGAATTTCTTCTCTCTGCTCATACCATACCCAGTCTTCCTCTCCATCCTTTCCCCTATGTCCTCACATGATCTCTGCTCAACCCTTGTGTAATCCATACTGTCTATCACAGATCTTCACCTGAAGAGAGTGGTTTTAAATATTCAAAGAGGGCAGAACAGATTCTGTCTGGCTGTGTGGTGGGATCCTAAAGTGAAGAACAGACAAAAAAGGATGTTGTCATCTATCAAGAAAACAGTGGCAAGGGGGAGAAGAGAAAGAATTTATTATGTACATGTACGTTTTCATCCATTTTAACAACTTTTTATTTCAAAGTTTTTTTTGTTTTTTTTTTCAAATGTGGCATGCACAATAAAGATAGAAGATCCACCGCAATGCCACAATACTGCTGTACAATGATACTGTTGTGCTGTGCAGGTGTAGCAGCAATGTTTTGTACAAGTGCAACAATGCTTTAGGCTTGTTCCAATATACACTCACCGGCCACTTCATTAGGTACACCTGTTCAACTGCAAACTACACCTGTTAACGCAAATATCCAATCAGCCAATCACATGGCAGCAACTCAATTTATTTAGGCATTTAGGCATGGTCAAGACGATCTGCTTAAGTTCAAAACAAGCATCAGAATGGGGAAGAAAGTGATTTAAGTGACTTCGAATGTGGCATGGTTGTTGGTGCCAGACGGGCTGGTTTGAGCATTTCAGAAACTGCTGATCTACTGGGATTTTCACACACAACCATCTCTAGGGTTTACAGAGAATGGTCTGAAAAAGAGAAAATATCCAGTGAGCGGCAGTTCTCTGGGCAAAAATGCCTTGTTGATGGCGGAGGTCAGAGGAGAATGGCCAGACTGGTTCGAGCTGATAGAAAGGCAACAGTAACTCAAATAACCACTCGTTACAACCGAGGTATGCAGAAGAGCATCTCTGAAAGCACACCACGTCAAACCTTGAAGCAGATGGGCTACAGCAGTAGAATACCACACCGTATGCCACTCTTGTCACTTAATGAAGTGGCCGGTGAGTGTAATAGCCTGTTGCACAGATACAATAGTACTATACTTCTTTTTTCCACACAAATGTTTTTACAAAAAATTATTGTTTATTACTGCCACATTCAAAGATATTCCTCAGGTACATACTATACTTACCTGTAATCAAGGGCATACTTTACGGGGATAAGGGGTTACAACCCCCCCAACCCCCCCTATATTATAAAACATGCCAAATATTCCCCCCCAATAATAGGCTATAGTATGACAATGAGAAAAATAATTTCATATAATAAAGATAGGGATTTCATGACGTGATTGGGATATACTGATAGGCTGGGTGTGTCACGGAAGTTGAAGCTTACAGATTTAACGACTTTATGGTATGACTGGGATCATTTTTGATGTCAAATGGTATGACCCCTGAAAATAACTTTGTAATATTATTTCAAAGAATAAAAACAGGGACTTCATTTCAAAGTCAAATGTTAGCATGACTGTCCAAAGTAATGCCTGTTTGATTAGAGGTTACAAGACAGTAACCTGTAAATGGCAGAGTGAACAGTTACACTACCCAGACACCAATTACACAAACTGACATAAGTAATTTTTATTTTATTTTTTTTAATTAATAAAATTTTACTAGTTTTGCAAAGCATACTGACATATCTAACTTTTAGATTATGGCTTTCGAGAAAGAGAGACAATATAACTTGATACGGCGAACGGAATGTCCATGGGAAATTAAACAAATATGTCCCCCTTTTATAACAAAAGTAATTTTGTGGGGCTCGCCCCACTGTCTTTGCATAGCATGAATAATAGCAACATCAGATGCTCATGTTGACCGTTGTCAGAATCACGATTCCTGCTGGTTGTCAGGCTCCCAATTCACTCACAATATTTTTTTCCGATATTAATTATATAATGGTTGTTGAGGCCTGCCATTTTGAAATTAACATTTTTGGAGGCTGCTCCAGCATTCAGGTAGAGGTCAGTGTGGCATAACAGATAGATATGAACTTAATTATTGCCTACAACCATCACTTCTGTTGTTAAAAGCTGCAGTACATTTTCTTCTTGAAGAGGTATTAAATAACTGAGCTGATTATCTCCTAACACATTCATATTTGGTTGCATAAAGAGGAGGATAAAACTATAAATTATTTCATAATAACATCATGTTTCAACAACATAAGGTCAATTTAACCCTTATTTAACTGAGTGTGGTGGTGCCAACACGTTTGTGTGTGCGGTAATTATCATACCGCATCTCCAAAACCATAGGAGTTATCAGTAAGCTTCATTCGCGTGCAAGTACTCAAACCTTTCTGAAGGTGTCCAGAACTTCTCCATTCTGGGGGTTATGATTAAAAAGTTGACTTACAGAAAATGTTATATAAACAATTATATAAAATATCATATAGATCTTGGTAGTTTGATAAACGTACTTCTGAAAGTGTACTTTTAAAACAGTGTTCACTGTTTCACCCCATGCCATGTTCCTGTTAGAATGTAAGCTAGAGGAGATAGACTCCAGCTGTGGTATATATCAAGTGCTTTAGGGGATTAGAGGACCTCTAGGCCTGCAGGGTCAGCCTTGGTATGGACTCCCTGAACCTAACTTATGATTGGCTAAATGGAATCTTTGCATATGGTGATTAAATTAATCTCATAGGTTAAAACAACAGTTCTTTGTCTCTGAAAACAATATAAACACATGTATTGGGCTTTATATTTTAGAAGACTGTACTTGTACCTCTTCCCTACCGGTCGTATTATTAAATTATATAAAGGAGCTCCTGACTCCATCGTTTGTTATCTTTATCTTCAACACCATCACTTTTGTTAAGAAATTCCTACAGGGCTAACAGGCCCAGCTGTTAGTATGGAATGGAAATAGCATGGGAAATGCTCTTTGGAAGTGTAGGTATGCTATCCCGCCTAGTTAAGGCTGGGTGGGGCAGCATGTCCCATACTTATACAGCACCAAAAATTTGGCAATTTTCAGAAATAACCACAATGACCACAGACACTCAGCCCTTAAAAATATTAACTTCTGTATCTTCAGATCTCAGGTCAACAGACAGAATTCACAAAAAACTTCACACATCCACACAATAAAGCTCCATAAAGATTTTGCGTTTTTTCCCCATCTTCTTTTTCCTGCTGATCGCAGCATTAGAAATGCTCCAAGCCCACAAAGAATACATCTTCCTTTTGGACACTTAGCTACATCAGCCAATAAAAACATTGGGTACACACTCAAAATTTGCAGTCCCCATGGCTATTTCGCTAGTAGCTTACTGGTAACGCATGATTTAATGTGTTGAATTAATGTGTATGCCTGTCTCTCTCATAGCCTACATTTATATGCATTACTATTACCAATCAGTCATAAACACAGTACAAAAAGTAATGATACCTGAAACAAAAACACGTTTTCATCGTACAAAAATGCCAAGTTACTCACACATTCAAAGCACTGTCTATAAGTCATTAATTCAAACTTGCAAAAGTGGCCTATCACTACATTACATTACATTACAGGCATTTAGCAGACGCTCTTATCCAGAGCGACTTACACAACTATTTTACATAGCATAGCATAGCATACACTAAAAATACTGATATCAAAATAATTTAAACAAGCTGTATTCCAAAGCAGTGCTACCCAGTGTTTCCTAAATAATTTCAAGTAACTTGGCCCAGTGTTTTTTCTTGACATCTGAAGTAGGGATGGGAATTGATAAGATTGTATTGATACTGATTCCATTACCGATTCTGCTTATTGATCCGATTCTTTATCAGTTCCTTTATTGATGCCTGATACACATCTGGGTGTGTAGAGTAGAGTAGGCCTACGTACAAGTTTTCGGTGTCAACTTACTTTATTTTCCAGCATGAAATGCGATCATATTAGTAAATGGCTACACATGTCATGTAAAGTGCAAGAGGTTGGCTATCTCCCTGGATATTAATTAAATGTTTTTAACAGAAAATAAAATAATGAATGTGATTTTATCCACAAAAATAGCTATACAAAAAGACAAAATAAATGTTGCGGTCACGATCGCCGTCGTAGAAACTTTCAGTTAAATAAATTAGCATAATAAAATTAACAAAACATGGGCTTAGATTTTCTGAACCTCGGTGATATAGTGGTGTAAGTAGACTATTTAACAATTAGCTAGCTTCTAGCGCTAGCCAGCGGTACGCGTCTATCAACACAACGCACACAGCACTCGTCATACGCTGATATGCACTTATAGCTAGCCACCGCTACATCATTTTTAGTAATATGGGAGCATGCAGCTGAAATCCTCTATGGAAAGCATCCTCACAGCAATCTTATCTTATCTATTAGTAGGCAGTGTTGTGCATATCCCGCTCTTACAGCTCGTTTCCAGCCCAAACCACTGCAAAGATAGCTATTTATAGCTATTTCCATGGATGAAATTGCATTAATATTATTATTTATTGGTAAAAACATTTACTTCATATCCAGGGAGATAGCAACTACTTGCACATTACATGACATGTGCAGCCATTTAGTAATACGATCACATTTCAGGCTAGAAAATAACCTGTTAATCCAGAAAATTGCTGAGTTGTCTTAGAATCTTTATCGCAACAGAATGTAGCAAGGCTGGCAGTGTCCACATAGCAACCGACGCTGTAATGAAACTTTAAGTACGTCACAATGGGTATAACAGCTGTTTTAGAATGTCAATACGTCAATATGTCATCACAGAGACTTAAATGGCTTAAATAAAGAAAGACATTTGTACCATTTACAATACTAACTTAGATTAGTTTATATTCATCATTTAGGTAGAAAAAAAGTGCCACAAAGGCAATTGTTGAGGCAAAAAAGCAAAAATGCTTTTTTTGTTGTTGCTCTTTTTCAGTTTTTAATGAAATACTGAGAGATCCCATATATACAGCAGGTTAAGCTATACATGACAATATGACCACTCGGTCTCAAAAGGGACATCTCTACGCGTAAAACCAATGGTAACGTTGTATTTTTTAGTCCCAGATATTGACTGTAGAATGAATTTTTGAAAACTTTCTCTTGTTTATTTAGTTATTCAATGAGCAGTGTTTTCACTGCTGTACTGGTATATCTTAGGGCTATTGTTGGGTTTATCTTGTTGCTATGACAGAATACAATTTTTTAGTGGTGAAAGAATATGTTTATGAATGCCCAGACAATATTGTCCATTATGTCACGGGTGGGGAGTGTAGTTGCAGATGAGACTGCAGGGAGCGGGTTAAATGAACGACCAGAACAACAATGGTGGTGCTGCAAAACTCTGTATTCAGCATAGTCGTCATGTATTGTCTACTAATGAAACTAAAGCAAAGTGTTAAACTAATACTTTGGTTGCAGGAGCAATGAATGTCTGAATCTAGGCACACTGGGGTGCTGACCACTAGGGGGTTTGCGCTAATGTAACATTTCACTAACATTACATTCTTTAGAGTTTGTACATCACCTTTCTAATAATTAAAGGAGTAACATGGTGGTTGAACATGACACTTCCCAGTTGTCTGGGAATTTCCCACTATAAAAGTTCACCCGAACCATCTGGGCGTGGTAATGAGAACTGTCAGTTAGCTATGATTGACAGACCGTGCCCCTTTGCCATAGCTACCCCCATGATACGCGCTCTTTTTGGGAGACTTTTCACAAGCTAGCTAGCTTAGTAGTATATCAAGTATCGATAGATAGCTAAGGTAAGGACGTTGACTTATATCCAATTATAATTTTTGCTATCTAGCTAGCCAAGTTAAGATAAAAGCACAACTATAATGTCCTCATAAAAGCAAACTAGCTAGGTAACGTTATCGATAACATTGCCTTATGAAAGCAAACTACCTACCTAGCTAACATTAGCTAGCTAGCTAAATGAATATAAACAGAAATCATCTAATAGTCCTTAAAAGGCACTCTAATTTAAGTGAACCTAACGTTAGTCAAATATTTGCATTGTCTTGCCTGTAAACCAGCGGTGCAAACTATGGGTCTCGAATTATCCATGGGTTTACGGGGCGTGGAAAGGGGAGTGGTTACTGTGTTTGTGATGCACCAAGTTGACAACTTTCTCAAACGGTTGAAAATAGGACGATAAATTTAAAACACATATTTCTCCAAAAATACAGAACAAACATATTTAATACTTTACTCATTGTGTTTCTTCAATGCCTCTTGTGCAAATAGCACATAAAACCAAGAAAGTGTGAAAATCACCATGGTACTCCTTTAACATTTATTAGTGAGGTAGCGGAGGTAGAGCATTTTGTGGCAGATTGTCAACATTGCTCAGGTGTAGATTAGTGTCATTTTTATAAATTTCCATCTAATGCAGTTGCAATGCATTAACGCTAGGTTAATTGGGCCCAGTGTCATCCCAAATAACCAAAAACGAGAAAAACTAATTACATTTGCGCAGTAAGCCGAACCACTCTGGCTAAACACAGCCACCCGTTCTTATAGCTAATGTATAAAAAAGCAGTTTGTTAGGTTTAACATTAACATTGTGTCATTTCCTTTTAGTTAGCTAGCAGTTGTAATGCCTAACGTCAGACTAACAGATCATTTGTCTGTCGAAGCTAGCTAATGTTAGCCAGTAATAGTTAGTAAATTAGTAATCTGGCCAAATATGCACAAAGCAAGTAGTGTAACTTTACTTAGACAAATGGACAGAGCCAACTAGAAAATGCAGCAGATCTTTTGTTAAAACAAAAAGTATTTTTCTCAGGAATAATGACACGAGGCCAGTGAATGTAGTCATAATGCTTCCATGTGCGGACTAAGGGAAACGAATGATGACAGGATGTTGATATTCAATCATCGTGATTTAAATTACTCAACTGGTCTAATCTTTGTTATCAAAGTATAAAAGCTCCTACAGTGAACACATATAATATAATACCTACACATCATGTGAAATGAATAATGGATGTAGCCTAGAGCTGTCATGATCAACATATCTGTTAAAGGTAAATGTAATATATTTTATATAATATATATACAATGCCATGTTAGATAAAAGTTTGCTATTCTAGTTCAAAAGTACACTTGCCAGTCTTTCAAAAGCAAAGGCAGTGACATAATTTGGTGATGTGAGGTCACTCACACCATACTGTGGGGAAATAGTTAGTCATGTAGAAGGTGAAGTAAATTAATGTAATTTGGGCAAATTTAAACAAAACTGCCCAGGAAATGCCACGATTCAGAGAAGGCGCACAGAAGTACAACATATTGAGGTCTTATAATTGTACTCAAAACAGGCTCTGTAGGGTGTTTGAATCCCAAATGGAGAAATTAATCTGGGAAAATTCCACTGAACTCAGCGGAAGTACCGGAAGAACATGGAACGCCACACTTCGGCTCTCTATTTTCCACTGTTATTTTTACTTTGTTATTTTTGAAGGTACTCAGGGTGGAATTTTACATCTCCTTTGGGGGTACGCTATTCTGACTTTCGATTTCCAACTACAGACTAACTGTCCCAAAGATCAGCGTTCAAAGCCACCCCATGCCTAGTAACCCTTTGAAGACTAGCCAGGTTTCAGGTAGCGCTTGATAGGCAGATAGGGAGAGTTACTTGTCGGTCTGCAGTACCATTATCCTTACCCATTCCTCACTCATTGCCCTTATCCTGTCACAAACTAACCCAAGACCAGGCTGTAACATCAGCACCTACATAGTCTCCCTCAGTGATTCCCAAACTCAGTCCTGGGGCCCTCCTGTGTATGCTCATTTTCATTCAAACCAAAATTGCAATACCAGAGCTTTAACAAGCTGTTCATTTTTCATAATTTGGTATTGTTCAGGTGATTATATACCCTCTTAAACCACATTTTGTCAGAAATAGCTATGTATGCCATGAAAAATTCCTATGTTCATAAAAAATTCCTATGTTCCTATGCTGTATTGCAAAATACTGCACAAAAAGAGGTCAATTATTTTTAACTGATCAAATTAAAGACTGAGGTGAATCAAAAGGCTCCTAAGTGGTGAACCTGGACACATAGCCACTAAAACGAACCATTTGGTAGATATTGAAAAAGAGTCAAACCGGCAGCGTATTAATAAGCTGAAGGAAAACAATGTCAGAAAATTAAATGCATGTTCAACAACCTAATTAGAAACTTATTAATTAACCTCAATCTTTCATTTGTTCAAAAAATATTGTTACTTCTTTTCATGTAATGTTTCCAATATTAGACAATAAGCACAATTTGAACATTGGAATTTTTATTCTTCATTGCATGCAAAACTATTTCTGGCATAATGTGGCTTAAGAGAGTGAAAAATCCCACAAATGATAAGTACCTAAAGAAAATAAACAGCTTGTTAAAATTATGAGATTGCAAATGTGATTGGAATAAAAACCAGCGTACAAAGGGGGGCATATTACTGTCTGTTTTCTTGTGCTACTCTTGTTAGCTAACTAGCTAGCTAACTAGCAAGCATGATACAGGACAGTTGAGAGAAATCACATTCCTTCAAATGTGAATTCAAGTGGTCAATGTAGTCCGAAAAACTATGTTCTAAATGCGAATTTTCATGTATAAATATCATAGAATTGTGGGAAATGCACTTAAAAAAATAAAAAAATTCTGGAGGAGGGCTCTCATTTGGACCCCCCCAATGTCTATACCATGGTTATGCCCTTGACACCACTGATGGGAAATATATTGTAATATTTAAGATTACAGGTAAGAAGGATATATATATAGCCGTGTTTCCACCGCAGGAACTTTACCCCGGAACTAGGAACCTTTTGAGGAACTCAGTGCGTTTCCACCGCAGGAACTAGGGTCTAAATTTAGTTCCTGGGGCTTTATTTTACCCCTCAAAAAGTTCCTGCTCGGGGGGTAGTACTTTCCGAAAGTACAGGAACCTTTTGGGTGGAGCTTGCAGCGCTGAACATTTCTGATTGGTCGAGTACTCGCAGCATTTTTTTGTATTTATTTTCCGCCATTAACCGCCATGTTTGAAAATATGCAGCCGCAAACCAATTTATTTTCATAATAACTTCAAATCAAACTTGCTAGCCTAGTTTTGGTTATAGCTTGTCAACGTCTTGGAATTATAACGTGTGCTCTTCTGTTCTTTTCTTGCTTTAGTATTCGTTTTATAAAATGCTAAGCATTCGTGCTGGGACAGCATATTACGTAGGCTACCAAAACATTCAAACGGATTAATTCGGTTGCTGAATATTTTCTTCCGGATTTTCTTTGTTAGCCCGTAGTAATTGACTCAAAACGTTTGATACAGTTATGTGAGGTATGCGGTAGTTCTGCGTAATTAACATTGGTGATACAGTAAAAGCAAACTGGAAATCACCTTCCGCACTTTTTGTCAGGGTAAAATAACAGGTTAATTCTAGTAATCGTCCCTTTAGCTTTTTCAGACTGCCGTAATTTTACTCCATTTTCCTGCCATTCTTCAATTCCACGAAAAGACCAGGAAGACTATGGACTAATTTATGGTGCATGGTTCGCATCTGGAGGGCACACTTCGCTGCTCGGCTAGCAGTAACTTCGAAGGAAAGCAAACGGTGGCTGTACCACTACTAATTTAAATGTTCACGCAAGTCCGAGTTTTCGTTCTATTCTTGTCATTTTGCGATTAGCCTATATGGAATTGACGATGAGAAAGTAATCAAACAGCAAATTGTTTACAATGTGTGCATGTTTTCTGCTGTTGTTGCCAGTTATATTGGAAATGTGAATGCATTCTGTCGCTTCGGATGTCAAGACATGAAAGCGAATGTTCGCATAAAAACATAATGAATGTGTTTGAGAGGATATATAACACAGTTACAATCTGACTATTGGCCTGTTATATACAATTTGTTGCATAACAACGGTCCAAGTTCAACTACCAACCACATTTTTGCTTGACAACGGTAAAATATGCCCAAACGGCTGCAGAAGAATATTTCAATTCCAGGTGATTAAATCGATAAAAATCAATAAATACAAAAGTAACCATAAACAGTCATTGTTGGTAGCCCGTTGTATATAAGTGGAATAAACCCCTCCGGGCTGTCCCGGTTATTAGAAAATAATGTAGGCTACCTTCGGTGGTAGTATGGGGTTACAGAAGAAATCATAGGACAGATGGACGGACGACAACGTCGCTTTTTCATACGTCAGTGGGCTAATTTGCCTAATCTTCGCAGGACTTTAGACCGCGGTGGAAACGCAGACAACCATGGGCTGAAGGAACCTTTTAGTTTCTTGAAAAGTAGTTCCTGGTACTAAAAGTTCCGGGTAATTTTGGTGGAAACGCGGCTTAGGTTTTGACCCCCCGACCTGTTGTTGTTACCTCTTTTGGGAGGGTCCAAGTCTTAATTAGGGGGGTCAGACCCCCCCAATCCCCGCCGTAATTCGAACACTGAATGCAATCATAAATCAGGACCCATTTAATTTTAGCCTTTAGCAATCTATTTAAACTCCGAAGCGCATAGTTTAATACGTGTTAAAGGCAGTTTAATTAGAGCATGTAAATCCACAAGGAAAAGATTTGATCCACGTTTAGGTCTACTCCATATTTATTTTTATACCATAGTTCTAAATAAACAAGCAGGAAAAAAAAAACACTTTTACAATATATTCACAGGTATTCAATATTTTACAGAATTAAAAAGTATATAGATGAAAGACAGAATGGAAAGGAATAAAGCATGTAGCATGTATAAATCAATAATAGCCTAGGCCTATTAACCATACCGGAACATGTGCGTATTCTAACAAACAATAACTTGTTGAATTAAGGAATAAATTCATTAATTCGATACCAAAGCGAATAAACAACCAAATGCCAAACAAAATGTCAATATTCAACATAAATAATTTGAGCTGTGTTATATATTTAACAGAGCTATTAAGTGTTCAGTCATGAAATAACTAAGTTTTGATAAGTTTCATTTATAATTTTTTACACGTTCATATAAAGGAAATTAAATGACGGAAAATAAATAAATAAAAAATGACGCTGCCAGCTTGAACACAAAAGTAGCGAATGCCGTTAATAACAAAATGCATATCAATTACCGGAACGGTAAAATTATCCGCTTTGAGAAACAAATGAACTCATACTTACTTTTAAAGACAAGGCAAACAAACAAGAGCATGTATATAACAACACAAAGACCAAAAGAAGTGCCATTTCAAATTATTACACATGCGCACATACTTTATGGCCTTTGACGTTCGGTTGCTGTCCAAGGTTCTGCAAAAGTGAGATTCCAGAGGTAAAGGGACGGCGAATTTGTATGTTTAAGAACTTTCTCACAATAGGGGGTCATGCAAAATGACGACAATGCTTGTTACTAAATGTAGGCTATTTCTTTTAAGCCGAATGACTTCTGCAACAATAGAATTTCTTCTCATTCATTAGAATCTCACCCTTAAATGAACAGACTATTATGGGAAGAAGTTTTACTAGGGAGACCATATTTTGGTTTTTAAAAAAGAGGACAGTGGTATCAAAAGTGACTGATTGCACCCAGGGTTAGAACCACTGAACGGCTCATTGGTTGAAACACAGGAATTTCTTTTGCAATTCATCTGTGAATTTACATTTGTGTTTTGGAATTTTTATGTTTACCAGTGGAATTTTTATGCTGTTCAATCATAATTGAACAGACATATTCCAGCCCATAATTTCAATCAAGTCATTTTTTTATTGTAATAGAAGACAAAACTGTTATGCATTGATTGCAGATTTGAAATAAAAAGCAAAAACATTGTTTTCCATACAAATTTTTATTCCTCATTCGCAAGATATAATTACAACAATTATTAATGGCATGAAATACACTTTATTCCTCACCAGTTGACAAGTAATAGACAATTATTAGTGAGCAAATAAGCGTGCTTAATAAACAAGAAATTTGGCCAAGTCGCAGGCCGGATTCGATCCCCAGGCTCAGTGGCCCCAAGTCCGCAACATTACCAGTGAGTCACGAACTTACTAGCTGTCCTGACTGGAAACTGTCTTGGGGAAAAAGATATGTCCACTTTGCGTGTGTAGGTGGTGTAACTAAATGATTGGCAGGTGTAGGTAAATGTCCAATGGGGAGACATATTGTTTGTGGGCTTGCAGAATTGTGATGATGTAATTGGGCAGGAAAAAGGGCTGAGAGTCTGTGGTCAGTGTGGTTATTTCTGTAGGAAACCCTGAAAAACTCTCTGTGCTGTATAGGTATGGGGCATGCCGCCCCACCAATGTGTAACTTGGCAGAATGGCATACCTGCCATCCCAATATGATTTTTTGGTTTTTGGTAACCATTTAGATTATGATTTACTAATACATACTTTAATCTGCATTTCTCCTTACTTTAATACCTGTTTTGCACATGTATCTGCTATCTCATTGTTAATTAAAGTAATAAACTCGAAGATTTTCTTTAAATGTCTGTTAAGTCACTATCTATCGCTGAATTAGGTAACACAATGGTGATTGAGCCTATTATTAATTTATATTATTATTATTATTATAATTTATGATTAAAGAACTGGGTGTCTGTGGTGGCATTTCTGGGAAAAAATCACAAGCGGTGCATAGATAGTGACGCGTTCTCCATCACCCATCAGTGGTTGGTCCGCCAGAGAGGGTAGGCGGAGCTAACGCAACAGGCTTGCTCTTCAAACTGCGTACTGTTTTTTCCGGTGTCTGCTAGCGTTAAGGGGGGGTTATGGAACCCTAATAAGTTTTTGTGTAACATGAGAGGTCATACTATTTTTGATGTAGATTTCGTATTACATTTGATGACAATGTAACGTTACTAAATTACATAGCTATTTCCACAGCTAACGCTAGCTACCGAACCATGTCAATAAAGGCAACATTAGTTTAGACAACGTTGCGCACAGTATCCATCTCTCATATAAGGTAACATTGCGTTAGCTAGCTAGCTAATGTAATTAACACAATGGAATGTCAGCTAACATTAGAAAAAACGCTAGCTAACGCTACTGAACGGTACCGACCTCGCAAACAGTCTCTCGAATGCAATGCTACCTTGTTGCAGCGTTGCAATGTAGCTAACTAAAGGCCATTTCAGATCAATGTTCGCAACAAGACTGGATACAACTTGCAAAATTCCAAGACGTCTGATTGTAAATGTTCTAAAACTGCACTTGGCGATTTGACAAGGTGGGTCTTTTGAAACCCTAGGCAACGGCTTCAGACACTCTGCAACTAACCAGTTCACACCGCTGCAATTTTCTCTGCAACATTCTAAAACCGTTTAGTCTCGTTGCGAATCACTGATCTGAACTGGCCTTAACGTTACCGTTATTTACATTGGCATCAAGTTCATCAATATATTGATCGGAATAAAGCTGGGGTATAGGTGGAGCAGAGCCGGGTCTGATTTCTGTGTAAAGATGTCAAGCCGGAGAAAACTAAATAAAAGAATACGGCAGTATGGATTAGTGTTGTTATTATTTTATTACGCTTCCTCATATGTTCCTTCAGCCTTGATGCCCTTTTTTGATGAAATTTCCTTTGTTTTTGTTTTATTCTTCTTATTCTGATTGCTAATTTAATACCCAGCTCAGCTTTATTCTCGAACAGTTTAGCTAGCAAAACCAGAAACAAGGCAGTTGTTTCAAAAATATCACACAACAATCATTCACGAAAAAGACTGTTTATTGTGCATGAGATACATAATTGCACGAGCCACAGCGAATCCCGCAAATTCTTCTCTGCATTGTAAAGATGTTCATACCGAGCAAAAGGTGGAAAAAGAACGTTTGTGGAAATTGATCATCACTGTTAATTTTACCCCAGGTCTGCTACAGCATTTTAACCCGGCTCGGCAGTGTAAAGACAGCTTAAGTTAGCCTAATGTTAGACAATGAATGAGTATGTACACAATATTACTTTTATAACAACCATTTTTCATTTAGTAAATAATAAGTGTAATAGTTGGCGTGGCCCAGGTGCCAACTGACTGACGTCACACAGGCGACACTGGTTGGATCCGGTTGGATCTGTGGGAAGTGAGGTCCAAAAACACCTGCAATTACCGCTTCTCGCCATTGGCACCGCCATAGAGAACGAAACTGAAATCTTTGAGATTGTCACTTTAAACATTTTTTTTACCTTACTGAGAGTTCTACATGTTTTTAGTTCCTCATTACAGCTGTTCCACAGTTGCACTCCTTTAACTGAAATACAATGGTATTTTGCATTGGTCCTCACTAATTGTTTTCTGAACATGCAAATTCCTCTTAAATCATGTTGACATTCTCTCTTTGTAAACAACTTTTGGATACTTTCAGGTAGTAATTGGTTTTTTACTTTATACATAATTTGAAATGTTTTACAGTGGACCAAATCTTTAAATTTTAGAGCCTTTAAATCAATAAAAAGTGAGTTTGTTGGTTCTCTATAGGTAGTTTTTTTTACAGTTCTTATGGCTCTCTTTTGAAGTATGAAGATTGGATTAGTATTAGTTTTATATGTATTTCCCCATACTTCCACACAATAAGTTATGTATGGTACTACAAGGGAACAATACAAAGTGAATAATGATTTTTGATTTAAAAGATTTTAAATTCTAAAAAGTTTTTACTTTATATAGTATTGCAATTGACTGACATTTAGCTAACACACCTGCAATTACCGCTTCTCGCCATTGGTACCGCCAAAGAGAACGAAACGGAAATCTTCGAGATTGTAACTTTAACATTTCATCACTCCAAATTTCCTTTTTTATAAAAAGATGTAGCCTAGATTACCAAGAGGCCAGTAGCCTATAAAAAAAGTGCTTAGCTTGCTAAATCCCTCTTTTCTAGAACACTGCAATTGAAGTGATTCCAACTTGTGAATTAGAGGGCGTGGCCAAAGCATACATCTATTCTGCAGTTTTACAAAGCCTATTATCTGTATTTCTACCCCCTTGTGGTTAGGCTTCTCCTTCTCCTTTGACTTCTCCTTCTCCAAAGGCTTCTTCTTGTTCTCCAGAAGCTTCTCCTTCTTGTTATCCTTAGGCTTCTTCTTATTCTCCTTAGGCTTCTCCTCCTTATCCTTAGGCTTCTCCTTCTTCTTCACCTTCTTTTTCTCCTTAGGCTTCTCCCTTTTATCCTTAGGCTTCTTCTTCTTAGGCTTCTATTTCTCCTTAGACTTATCCTTCTCCATTCCCTTTGGCTTCTCAATCTCCTTAGGCTTCTCCTTCTCCTTTGGTATATCTTTCTCCTTATCCTTTTCCTTCTCCATATAGTGTGAACCTCATAAATTTACCTCAGGTGTGTAGCGCAAGTCTGATGCACTCCTCTAAACGTTGCAAGCTCAGGAACATGCATTATTGACCATGCAAGGGGGGACGCTCAAACGCTAACGTATTTATTTCATTTTTATTCTTGAGGACTAAACACTGTTATTTATTAACATATAAATCCCATAAAAATACACATAATAAACTGTCTAAATGAAAAATAATTAATTTCATACATATATAATATAACATTTTTTGATCACGACATTTAAGTAGGGAGGGCAAACAGGAGCTTTCGACTTAGACAACAGTGTGTGCTCATGAGTTCGACAATACATTTCTTACAGAAATTGTGGTTGGTGTCTCCTAACTTCACTTACCCGTACAATTCTGCGAGACCGTATAGCCTAGCTAGCACAACCCAAGGGCAATAACCCATAAAATAGATTTTTAACATAATTTGTTCAATTGAACGTTTAAAAGTGAAAAGTGCTCATTTATGGTCGGTGGCACCGAACATTTCTGTTACACCCTTGGTAAACAACAAGTCCCAGTAGAAGAAGGGATTAAATCTTTAAAAGTTAGATAGTTTCTGAATTCTCATTGATGTCACTTGGCCGCTGTCAGTGAGGCCAGGCAAGCAATCTGAGCTGCATCGTCAAATATGTCAGAAGTATTCAGAATTGTTATTTTCTACCGAAATGTTGTTGCACACTTGCCACCATTAACTTGAACCCACTGCCGTACATGAGCGTGTAAAATCAACCAGTAGCTGACAACCAATGACATTAAGTCACGATTCCTCAACACCATATATGTAAACAATGGAATGTTCAGTGAAATCGTGGTCCTACTCTTATCGTTGAATCTTGGTAAATTTCAAGCTTAAAGGTCTCAAAAACAGCCGATATCTCAAATAAAATGAATCACAATATTCCTGTTGATTTCCGAAAATACATTTTTAGAGTGTCCAGCCTAGATTAAGTGCAACTGTCCCTTCACGGTTTCCAGCCTAACTTTCCTGAAGGCTATTTTGCTTTCTGTGACTTGGGTTGCAACTATGCATATGTATGCATCGCCAGAAACACCAATAGGTATCACCTTTTCTCATATTAACATTTTAGAAAAGGGCGCTTCTACAATATGATCTCAAGATAAGTTCCATTAATGATCCGTTATAATGCTTAAATCCAATTAATGCAATGATTAGGCTGGGATTATTCAAAAATGCTACAGTAAAACTTTACAGAAATGGGGTAAGATGTAAACCAGGACCCCTTCTGCCAGGAACAAGTGTCAGAAGATTCAGAACTTTTACATTTATGGAGATATTCCTATCCAAAATGCTACTTTTTATGTTAGCTTGTATTGGATTACCTAGATGGTTTGAAGCAAGATTATTCAAAAATGCTACAGTAAAATTTAGCAGAAACGGGACAGGATGTAGACCAGGACCCCTTCTATCAGGAACAAGTGTCAGAAGTTTGAGACCTTTTAAAACTTTGGAGAGATATTTCAATCCAAATTTTCACTTTTTTTATTAGTCTTTATTGGATTGCATGGAACGTTTGAAGTGGTATTACTCAAAAATGCTACAGTAAAATCTCACAGAAATGGGGCAGGGTGTAGACCAGGACCCCATCTACCATGAACAAATGTCAAAGCTTTGAGACCTTTAAATTTTCAGGATTTATTTCAATCCAAATTTTCATTTTTTCAATTGGCCTCTATTGGATTACATAGCTTTGAAGAGGGATTACTCAAAAATGGTACAGTAAAATTTCATGGAAATGGGGTGGGATGTGGACCAGGACCACAAGTGTCATGAGACCTTTAAGCTTTGAGATTAAATTGCCATCCAATATGTTCATTTTCCAAAAGGATTTTATTACTGCATTTATTGGGATGGCAGGTATGCCATCCAGCCAAGTTATGCCTTGGTGGGGCGGCATGCTCCATACCTATACAGCACCGAGAGTCTGGCACTTTTCAGGGTTCCCCACAGAAATAACCACAACAGCCACAGACACTCAGCCCTTAAAACATTAAATTCTGTACGTTCTGACCCCATTTCAACAGACAGATTTCATAAACAACTTCACATGTCCACACAATAAAGCCCCAAACTAAGGGGATTTTGCGTTTTCTCCTTCTTCTCTTTCTTCTTCTTCTTCTTCTCATTCTTATTTTTCCTGCCGCCTACCCCACTAACAACATGTCTCCCCATTGGACATTTTACAGACCCCAGCCAATCCTTCACCTACACAAGCTAATCAAAATCTCACACACACGCAAAATACCCATATCTTTTTAGTCTGAAACATTTCCAAGCAGCCAGTCTGTTTGTGGCCGAGTGGTCAATGTTACAGTGGGGCGATATAGCTCAGGAGGTAAGACCGATTGTCTGGCAGTCGGAGGGTTGCCGGTTCAAACCCCGCCCTGGGCATGTCGAAGTGTCCTTGAGCAAGACACCTAATCCCTGACCTCTAACTGCTCTGGCGAATGAGAGGCATCAATTGTAAAGCGCTTTGGATAAAAGCGCTATATAAATGCAGTCCATTTACCATTTACCATTTACAGTCTATGGACTATGGGGTCCTAGGTTCAAGCCCAACCAGGAACAAGTTTCTTTAACTTGCTTTTTTCCTCACTAATAATTGTCTATTACTTCTCAATTATTGCTTTTGCATCTACCCGCCATTCACCTGACGTATACACTGCATTATGACGTACCATTTACATGTTCAGTTAACCGGCTACAATATTGCAAAGCCATATGGATTCAACGGGAGCTCTTCGATTACCATCCAAGAAATGTCCTAGTTTCAACAGCTAGTCAGTGTGTAAGTGGTAAGTCTCACTGTGTACAGATCATGAAGTCGCCAGTTCAAGCTCTGCCTCAAGCACATTTATTCAACATGCTTTTTCGCTCACTAATAATTCTCTATTAGCCTACTTCTTAACAATTTACCGTTGCACTACATCTACCTGGTGCTCACCGAATGTACACATTGCATTATGACATACCATCTGCACGTTCACTTAACAAGCTACAATATCGCCAGGCCATATGGATTCAACCGGAGCTCGGCTGTGCTTACTGGCGTGTGTTCTTCTTTAAAACCATGGATAGGTTTGACTATGAAATTTCACGCATTGTATAGCTGTCATGGTGGTGCGCTAACAAATTTACAGACTGGTAAGCCTGAGGTTGAAGGATCAAATCCCGCCAGGCAGGCAGATATTTTCATATTTTACACAACATTTTCTTATGCTTGTATTTGCTTTACCAAAAGTCACTCATGGCCACCCATATGCATTTCATGACAGCACATGTATTGATTATCTTAAAACGTTACACCAGTTGACCACTGTGCCATTTCTACTTACTATATTTCTTCACTTGGCTACAGTAGAAAACGTTCTTATCAGTAAACGCCACGTTTCTACATTCATTTTACCTCGCTCTGTTCTCTATCTAGCCACATACAATTACTACGTATGTACGGTCTGCAACTCCACATTAAAACATTACATTTAAAATCATGACTCAATCATAATAATAATCATGAACGTGAATATGGATGGAGTAATATCAATAATACATTTCAATAGTAGGAGCCTTAATACAAACTTTGCAAAGATCCAATATTGTTTAAAACAAATTGAAAAGAAATTCACTGTAATAGCAATCTCAGAGACTTGGCTCAACGAGGAGCAAGCTACTATGGTCAAAATTGAGGGATATGAGATGTTTTTTATGAATAGAAGTAAAAAAAAGGGTGGGGGAGTTGCTTTATACGTTGATAAAATTTATAAAAGTTAATTTGTGAGTAGTATGTCACTTGTTACAGACATGGAATGTCTTAGTGTAGAAGTTGAGATTGAGAAATCAAAAAATATAATTATAAGTTGTGTATTGTATGTATAACTCCAGGATCTTGCATTGATACATTTAGGGATAAATTACTGGGGTTGTATGATGACATAAATAATAAGAAAATGCTTTTTGTCTGTGGGGATTTCAATATAGACTTGTTAAACCCAATTGAACACAATACAACTACAGAGTTCATTAACTCAATGTACAGTATGAGTCTATACCCCTCTATTATACGGCCAAGTAGAATTACAACACACAGTACTACTCTAATTGACAATATATTTACCAATGTTATTGATAGTAAAATAGAAAGTGGACTACTTATAAATGACGTAAGTGACCATCTGCCAGTCTTTGCAATCCTTCAGAACTGTATTGGGACCAATAAAGACATTAAAGTTAACAAACTAATTTGACATAAAACACAAGGTGCAATGAATTATTTTAAAGAAGACCTAATGAAACAAGATTGGAATAAAGTATATGTGGAAGATGTAGGTGAAGCCTATGAGACATTTTTGTCCATAACAACTGCTCTCTATGAAAAAAATTGTCCTTTAATAAAGAAAGTAGTGAAACAGAAATTCGCTGAAAAGCCGTGGTTAACTAAAGGTATACAAAATGCTTGCAAAAAAATATATATTATATAAATCATTTTTAAAGAAAAGAACAAAAGAAGTTGAACATGCATGACTTATAAAAACAAGCTGACAAATATCATGAGATGCAGTAAAAGGGATTATTATAGTAAATTATTGGAGGATAACAGAAATAATATTAAAAATAGCCTACATGGAAGATTCAAAATGGGACTGGAAAAGCAGGTTACCCTACCTATTTCCCAACAAAGCATAATTTAACTGCAGATGAATTTAATGATTTTTTTGTCAATGTTGGTTCTAATTTAGCTAAGGAGATTATTAAGACTGGTAGTAAAGATGATGTGGAATGTAAAACTATTCATGTAAATAAACAATCCATGTTTATAAGGGGAACAGATGAAAAAGAAATTATTGATATTGTTAAAACATTTAAGAGAACAATTTCATTCCAGTTTGTAGTTATGTCTTTGGTTAAAAATATTATTGAGCGTGTGGGGAAACCACTGACACATATTTGTAATCAGTCTCTACAAGCTGGTATATTTCCTAGCAAAATGAAAACAGCTAAAGTCATACTTATATATAAGGCTGGAGATAGACATGTATTCTCTAATTACAGACCCGTTTCTTTGCTCTCACAGTTTTCTAAAATATTGGAAAAATGATTCTATAAAAAGACTAGACGATTTCATCACAAAACAACATACTGGGTGAACAGCAATATGGGTTCAGAACTAATAGGACAACTTTGCATGCACTAATGCACTAGAATTTGTAGAGGAAATATCAACTGCAACAGAAAACAAAGAATATACAGTGGGGGCATTCCTGGATCTCAAAAAAGCATTTGATACTATTGACCATGACTTATTATTGAAGAAATTGCAAAGATGTGGAATTAGGGGGGTAGCTCACTCTTGGTTAAGTAGTTACTTGGAGAATAGACATCAATATGTCCAAATAAACCATTTTAATTCACAACTGTTGAAGGTTACTTGTGGGGTTCCCCAAGGCTCAGAGTTAGGCCCATTATTGTTTCTTCTGTACATAAATGATATATGTGAGGTTTCCAAAATATTAAAAATTATATTATTTGCTGATGATACAAATTTATTTTGTTCTGGTGAGAATTTGAAACAACTTTTGGATATAGTGGAAAAGGAATTGGTAAAGCTAAAGAGTTGGTTTGATCCTAATAAACTGAATTTAAGTAAAACTAAATTTATAATCTTTGGTAATCGTTTAACTAAATCAAAAAGCAAACTTATGATAAATGATGTTTAAATTGAAAGAGTGTCGGAAATTAAATTTCTTGGAGTGATTATAGATAATATAACTTATATCAAAGCTAAAATGTCAGTCAATTGCAATACTATATAAAGTAAAAGATCTTTTAAATCAAAAATCATTATTCACTTTGTATTGTTTGTGTAGTACCATACATAAATTATTGTGTGGAAGTATGGGGAAATACATATAAAACTAATACTAATCCAATCTTCATACTTCAAAAGAGAGCCATAAGAACTGTAAAAAAAAAAACTACCTATAGAGAACCAACAAACTCACTTTTTATTGATTTAAAGGCTCTAAAATTTTGGTCCACTGTAAAACATTTCAAATTATGTATAAAGTAAAAAACCAATTACTACCTGAAAGTATCCAAAAGTTGTTTACAAAGAGAGAATGTCAACACGATTTAAGAGGAATTTGCATGTTCAGAAAACAATTAGTGAGGACCAATGCAAAATACCATTGTATTTCAGTTAAAGGAGTGCAACTATGGAACAGCTGTAATGAGGAACTGAAAACATGTAGAACTCTCAGTAAGGTAAAAAAAAAATGTTTAAAGTGACAATCTTGAAGATTTCAGTTTCGTTCTCTATGGCGGTGCCAATGGCGAGAAGCGGTAATTGCAGGTGTTTTTGGACCTCACTTCCCACAGATCCAACCGGATCCAACCAGTGTCGCCTGTGTGACGTCAGTCAGTTGGCACGCCAACTATAACACTTACTATTTACTGAATAAAAAACGGTTGTTATAAAAGTAATGTTATGTACATACTCATTCGTTGTCTAACATTAGGCTAACTCAAGATGTCTTTACACTGCCGAGCCGGGTTAAAATGCCGTAGCAAACCTGGGGTAGAATTAGTGATGATCAATTTCTGCAAACATTCTTTATCCACCTTTTGCCCGGTATGAATATCTTTACACTGCAGAGAAGAATTTGCGGGATTCGCTGTGGCTCGTGCAATTATGTATCTCGTGCACAATAAGCAGTCTTTCGTGAATGATTATTGTGTGGTATTTTTGAAACAACTGCTTTGCAAAATGTTACCCCTGGTGTTTCTAGTTTTGCTAGCTAAACTGTTCGAGAATAAAGCTGAGCTGGGTGTTAAATTAGCAATCAGAACAAGAATAAAACAAAAACAAAGGAGATATGAGGAAGCATAACAAAATAATAACAATGCTAATCCATACTGCCGTATTCTTTTATTTCATTTTCTCCTGCATGACGTCTTCAGAAATCAGACCCGGCTCTGCTCCACATAGTTCAGATCAATGATTCGCAACGAGGTGAAACGGTTTTAGAATGTTGCAGAGAAAATTGCAGCGGTGTGAACTGGCTAGTAGCAGAGCCGTTGCCTGCCCTGAGGTTTTAAAAGACCGTCCTTGTCAAATCGCCAAGTGCAGTTTTAGAACGTTTACAATCAGACGTCTTGGAATTTTGCAAGTTGCACCCAGTCTCGTTGCGAATCATTGATCTGAACTGGCCTTAAGTTAGCTACACTGCAACGTTGCAACAAGGTAGCATTGCATTCGAGAGACGGTTTGCGAGGTCGGTACCGGTCGGTAGCGTTAGCTAGCATTTTTTTATAATTGTAAGCCGACATTAGATTGTGTTAATTACATTAGCTAGCTAGCTAACGCAACGTTACCTGATATGAGAGATGGATACTGTGCGCAACGTTGTCTAAACTAATGTTGTCTTTCTTGACATGGTCCGGTAGCTAGCGTTAGCTGTGCAAATAGCTATGTAATTTAGTAAAGTTACATTGTCATTAAATGTAATACGAAATCTACATCAACAAATAATATGATCTCTCATGTTACACAAAAACTTTTTAGGGTTCCATAACTCCCCCAACTCCCCCTTTCTCTGTTATTGTAACGCATGCAGACACCGGAAAAAACAGTACACACAAGTGAGTTGAAGAGCGAGCCTGTTGCGTTAGTTCCGTCTACCCTTTCTGGCGGACCAACCACTGATGGGTGATGAAAAACGCGTAACTAACTGTGCGCCGCTTGTGATTTTTATCCGGGAATGTCACCACAGACACCAAGTTTTTTAATCATGAATTATGATAATAATAATAATAGTATAAATTAATATAAAAATAGGCTCAATCACCATTGTGTTACCCAATGCAGCGATAGATAGTGACTTAAAAGACATTTATTTTAATGAAAATCTTCAAGATTATTACTTTAAAAATAATGTACTGAACAAATATGAAAAAGGATGACCAGAAAGAAACATTGGCATAGAAGGACAGGGTACAGGATATGCAAGTTGTTTTTGTTTGATTTTGTTTTGTTTTGTTTTACTTTGTTTGTTTTGTCTTTGATGTTTGTCTGATGTTACCTTTTGAAGACAAATATGATGTGTTGTTAAAAGGGTAGGCATTATAAGCAGCAGCTTCAGCCTACACCTGTTTCAGACTGCAGAGATCTTGGGTTGCGCTGTTGTTTTGTTTTTAGCTTGTGATATTTGAGTATCTGCCTCCTTTCGTCTAAACTTACTATTGTTGAATGCAGACCGAAATAAAAATTTCATTTCATTTCATAATTACAACTAATATAGCCACAAGCGGCGATTCCGGGGTTCAAGCCAACATGGACCATTAGAAGGTGAATGCTGCGAAGTGCAATAAGAACTAGTCAGAATCAGAGTAATTGTAATAGTCAAGTCCATTTATACATACAAGGAATTTGACTTGACACAATATGTTCATTATCAATGAATGAATGAAAAGGTTTAATTGCATAACAAACTAACAGTAGCATAGGACCATCATCATGTCATACAAGAACTATAAGAAAAAAATAGTCATCATATCATACAAGAACTAAATAAAAAATAAATGATCGTTTGATTGCGTCTGCATGAAAACTATTTAACGATAGGTACTGGGTTTGGGAAAAGGGAGCCTTCAACACACTTATAATTAATGGCTATATTTAGGGGCCAAGCACCGAAGGTGCAGGGCACCTATTGTAATCGTTAGTATTATTATACTTTCCGCAATGGGAGTCTATGGCAAGCCGATTCCAATGCACCCATTGTCGTTATAATAGATCATAATAGATTTTCCGCCATTTTGAATTATTCTAAAAACCTACTTTTGCGAACTAGTCCTAGGGCCTTCATCCGATCACCACCAAATTTGGTACGTATGATCTACATATGGTGCTGACCAAAAGTTATTCACAGAATTTTGATTAAGCAATTTATATGGCCACAATGAGCCAATGAAAATTGAAGAGGGCGTGGCCTGTAACATGAAGGTGTGTAAATTCTGAACGGTTTCACCGAACACCATGAACCTAGTAGGCACATCAGCAGCAATGAGAGGAGGCTAACCCTCCATTTTCGGCTCGATCAAACAAAGTGGTGGCGCTAGAGAGCTCATTTTCTGTTTAGGCATAACTGCTAAGCCGATGTCGAAACTCGGCACACATATATTGGGGCACTCTATATGGACAGGGAGTAAAAATGACGCCGATTGGCCACGAGGTGGCGCTGTCATGACCAAAAAGGTGTTTTTCTTAGATAATTTTGAACAGGCATATCTCCGGCCCCATTTAAGCTACAGTCATGAAATTTTGCACATATGTGCAACTCGTCAAGGGTAACAAGTTTCCAATTAGGACCCATAAGCCCTGCCCATTAGATTTTTCGCAAATTAGACATTTTTTGTCCTAGAGCTGTGATCTTCCACAAATTAGACTTTTTTGACAAATGCTTCTAATGCTATCTGCCGTGGAAGTCCATGGCGGCCCCTTTAACCGACTGGTCGGTTTTTACAAAACTTTGCAGAACGGTAGAGGGTTGTGCTGTTCTCCCTGCGACGGACTGGTGTCGTCTTCAGGGGATCCTCCGAGTTTCTTGTCGGCCAGGCGCCCCATTCGTGCTTGGCCCCTTCATTGCTGCTCGCAGCTATATTTAGGGGCCAAGCACCGAAGGTGCAGGGCACCTATTGTAATTGTTAGTATTATTATTATTTCTGCAATGCGAGTCTAAGGCAGCCCATAGAACCCATTGGTAACTTTTTATGAAATTTGGCACATTGATCAAGGATAGGCCAATGTATCCAGGCATCGAATTTGGGGTCAATCCATCGAACTCTGTAGCGCCACCAACAGGCCAAACTTCAAGGTACATTTTTGCTTATAACTTTTGAACCGTTTGTCCTAGAATTGTGCGGATTGTTTCCGCTGAATCCTTGGGTCATGCCGATTCCAATGCACCCATTGCCGTTAAAACGTGTCATAACAGATTTCCCGCCATTTTGAATTATTCTAAAAACCTACTTTTGCGAACTAGTCCTAGGGCCTTCATCCGATCACCACCAAATTCGGTACGTATGATCTACAGATGGTGCTGACCAAAAGTTATTTACAGAATTTTGATTAAGCAATTTATATGGCCACAATGAGCCAATGAAAATTGAAGAGGGCGTGGCTTGTAACATGAAGGTCTGTAAATTCTGAACGGTTTCTCCGAACACCACAAAACTTAGTAGGCACATCAGCAGCCATGAGAGGAGGCTAACCCTCCATTTTCGGCCCGATCAAGCAAAGTGGTGGCGCTAGAGAGCTCATTTTCTGTTTAGGTATAACCGCTAAGCCGATGTTTTCGAAACTCGGCACACATATATTGGGGAACTCTATATGGACAGTGAGTAAAAATGACGCCGATTTGCCAAAAGGTGGCCCTGTCATGAGCAAAAAGTGTTTTCTTAGGTAATTTTGACAGCTATCTCCGTCCTTATTGAGCCACAGTCATGAAATTTGCACATATGTGCAACTCGTTAAGGGTAACAAGTTTCTAATTAGTACCCATAAGCCCCGCCCATTAGATTTCCCGCAAATTAGACATCTTTTGTCCTACAGCTGTGATCTTCCACAAATTAAACTGTTTTGACAAATGCTTCAAATGCTTTCTGCCATGGTAGTCTATTGCGGCCCCTATAACCTACTGGTTGGTTTTTACAAAACTTTGCAGAACGGTGGAGGGTTGTGCCGTTCTCCCTGCGACGGACTGGTGTCCTCTTCAGGGGATCCTCCGGTTGCTTGTCGGCCAGGCGCCCCATTCGTGCTTGGCCCCACCATTGCTGCTCGCAGCTATATTTAGGGGCCAAGCACCGAAGGTGCAGGGCACCTATTGTAATCGTTAGTATTATTATTATACTTTCTGCAATGCGAGTCTATGGCAGCCCATAGAACCCATTGGTAACTTTTTATGAAATTTGGCACATTGATAGAGGCCAGTCCACTGTATCCAGGCATCGAATTTGGGGTCAATCCAGCCAACTCTGTAGCGCCACCAACAGGCCAAACTTCAAGGTACATTATTGCTTATAACTTTTGAACCGTTTGTCCTAGAGTTGTGCGGATTGTTTCCTCTGAATCCTTGGGTCATGCCAATTCCAATGCACCCATTGCCGTTAAAACGCGTCATAATAGATTTCCCGCCATTTTGAATAATTTAAAAAACCTACTTTTGCGAACTAGTCCTAGAGCGTTGATCCGATCACCACCAAATTCGGTAGGCAAGATCTACAGATGGTGCTGACCAAAAGTTATTCACAGAATTTTGATCAAGCAAATTATATGGACACAATGAACCAATGAAACTTGAGAAGGGCGTGGCTTGTTACATGAAGGTCTGTAAATTCTGAACGGTGTCACCTAACACCATGAAACTTGGTAGGCCCATCAGCAGCCATGAGTGGAGGCTAACCCTCTATTTTCGGCCCGATCAAGCCAAGTGGTGGCGATAGAGAGCTCATTCTCTGTTTAGGGCTAACCGCTAGGCCGATGTTTTCGAAACTCGGCACACATACATTGGGGCACTCTATGTGGACAGGAGCAAATATGAAGCCGATTGGCCAAAAGGTGGCGCTGTCATGAGCAAAAAGATGTTTTTTAGATAATTTGAACAAGTGTATCTCCGTCCCCATTTGAGCTACAGCCATGAAAGTTAGCACATATGTGCAACTCGTCAAGGGTAACAAGTTTCTAATTAGGACCCATAAGCCCCGCCCATTAGATTTTCCGCAAATTAGACATCTTTTGGCCTAGAGCTGTGATCTTCCACAAATTAAACTTTTCTGACAAACGCTTCAGTTGCTTTCTGCCATGGAAGTCTATGGCGGCCCCTTCAACCTACTGGTCGGTTTTTACAAAACTTTGCAGAATGGCTGTGCCGCTCTCCCTGCGACGGACTGGTGTCGTCTTCGGGAGATCCTCCGGTTGCTTGTCGGCCAGGCGCCCCATTCGTGCTTGGCCCCGCCATTGCTGCTCGCAGCTATATTTCTGTTTGTAATTGTTATTTATTTTACTGGTACACTTGAGGTGCCATATAATACCAGGATATACCCATATATAATCATTAGAGTTAAATCCAGTCCCAATTTACATTCTTGAATGGTAAATTTTAGATGTGAAGCACCTTTATGACCGGCAATGTCACTAACTCACTCAGTCAGTAGTTCAGTCAGTTAATTAATGGTACTTGAGATAGATTTGTAGAGTGAAGATAGATGATGTCTGTAGCAAGTTTCGTGTAAATCGGACTCACGGTGTAGGAGTTATGACCTTCAACCTTTCCCGTAGACTGGTGGCGCTCCCTATTGGGCGATTTCAAAATAGTTTTACACACGTGGTTCAACAGTGTTATGAAACATATCCTGCAAGTTTTGTAATGATTGGACAAACAATTTTTGATTTATAGTCTGATTTGTGTTATGCCACGCTCATTTTTTGCCCCCAGTGGTCGATTTGAATGAAACAGGGTAAGTTTTAGGTACGTATGTGGACATATCCTGCAAGTTTTGTGATGACTGGCCCAACGATTGTTCGCTTTGGTTTATTTATGTTCTGAGCCACACCCTTTTGAAGTTCATTCGTCAATACCTTCAAAACGCAATAAGATATCAACAAGCTTTGAATAAGTTTTGATAAGCTTGGTCCAGTAATGGTCCAGAGAAAATTTGGTAGCAATCGGACTTACGGTTTAGGAGGAGATGTCAAAAATGTGTTTTTCAAAAAATTCAAAATGGCGGAAAATCTGGTAGAAGGACTTTAGTGATTCTTGAGGCAAATTTGTAGAATGAGGATAGATGCAGCATGCAGCAGTCTGAAGCAAGTTTCGTGTAAATCGTACTCACGGCGTAGGAGTTATAACTTTTCAACATTCAAAATTTTGACCTTTAATTATAGCACCCCCATCAGGCCGATTGGGGTCATATTTCTTGGGCTGTACTTGCACACAACTTCCAATCAATGGGCAGAATTTCATGCCTCTACCATTTACCATCTCACAGGAATTTGAACAAATATTTCTGAAGATTAATAATAAACCAGCACAAAAACAATAGGGTTTCATCCCCTTCGGGGCTGGAACCCCTAACTAGTACTGAACATGAGAAAAGCACATCAGTGCAGTAGATTTCCTACGCATCATCACATGTTACTTTACCCACCACTTTAGGAGCAGACATACGCGTCTGCTCCTATTCTCCACTATCAAGTGACTTGAAACAATTGAGTAAACATTGCGTAGCACTGCTTTGGAATACAGCTTATTTAATTTTGGTTAGGCAAGATAGCCTATATTGTTTGTAGTACAGTAACTAGGTGTCATTTTGATATCAATACTTTTAATGGCAAGCCTAGATTTTGCCAGTTTGAATGAATGAGTTATAGACAGTGTATGTCTTGTATGTGTGAGTAACTTGGCATTTCTGTACGCTGAAAATGTTTTTGATGCTATTTATATACACAGTTTGGAGCTCTAATTGTATACAGTGCAGTGCTATTTCATCCACACCATTTCAGAAGTACATTAGTTCCTGTTCTCTCATAAACGTGATGCAGTGTTGAGACTATTATATTTTGAGGGTAAAATAAAATGCGTGACACTTGGGTATCTGATCCTTTCATATTAAAGCCTTAAAAAGACATGTGAAGTGAACATAACATAATTAAAAAATTGAAAAATTAAAAATAAATAATAATTACATTACTGACATTGTTCAATTTCTCTCTTGAGCTGTATCTCACTTTTAGAAGCACATTATAACCTTTGTAAACATGTAAAGAAGACCGCGAAATCATCCAATCATACAGACGCTTCCAACGGTAACAACATAAACAAACGTTACTGCGCATGTGCGTTGTTATGGCACAAACTTAACTTCCAGCAAACTTCCGCAAACAATCAATAACAACAGAGTCCCTCTAGACTATTTCTGATAACAAGCAAAATAAATAACAAGTAAATTACGTTAGCTAGCTAGTTAAAACTATGTCTAGCCAGTATTATTTGGGGTTACCAGTCGAAGAAAATAACCATTACTTGGCCAAAGTCAAATGCGATAACGTTACACTACCAGACCTGTTCAACAATACATTTAGACAATTATGTTTTTCTACGGACCTATCTGATATAGGCCTACCGGAGGTCAGTCAGGTACACATCTTTGAATACCTAGTCGAGTGGGAATGTGTATATACAAGGGAGGCGTTCAAGTCATATCCCAGCTTGGATGCCTATAACTATTTCCATTCCGGAAAAGTTAAAAGCATCCCAACCCACAAGAATGGAAATACCTGTGTCGTTTACGGGGAAATCGAGGCAGGTCAGGCGCTTTCCAAGCGCTACACCACCTAGGTTGTTGCGACGAAATCCGGCGAAGTCCAGAGCGGGCATTGCACCTGCATGGCAGGGTAAATACGGCTGGCTAGCTAGCTAAACAATACAGCTAACGTTACATTTGATGATAGCATTTGGATAAGCTTTTTCAATGCTGGCATTTATCCGGTTGATAATGGAATCTCTATCTGGATCTATGCAGCAATGTAGAGGTGTGTAGCCATGTGGGCACAATTTTGGCTACTGTGGAGCAGTGTGTCCAGGATGGACTCCAGAGTGGCCCATCTGTCACCTCAAAACCAAGTGTTCGGTCACAGGTGACTAAGAAGGTCAGCATTTTAACGATATGACACACTATCTCCCAGTCTTTTCAAATCTCATAGTGTGAAATTGGTGCAAAATGAATGTAGCTATGATGATACAAGTCCAACGCTACAGATGTCATAATAATGCCTTTTTTCCTCAATAATTATTTTTAGATATAGGCATAATGTATATTTCAAATATCCTTTCAGGCTGATCCACCTGGCAAGATGATGTGGCTATAAGCTCCCCTCGGCCTTTCCCCGCTAAATCCAGAAGGGTCACCAAAAAAGCTTTTAAGGTAAGTAATAGTTCACACATCTCCAACAAATCCACCAGTTAACCTAATGTAAAAGATTCAGTACTGTATATATGGCAGTGTAGGTGAGTAAGGTCTTTTCACCTTTTCTTTTAGGAAGTTGTGCCAGACTGTGCTCTCTTTTCTGTCATGTGTGACAGCAGTGAGGCAGACACAGCCTTGAGTCAGGCAGCCAGGATTTCACCAGCAGTCAGGGAGAGCAGGATGCGCAGAGAGAGGAACCCGACGTGTTCAGCAGCTTAGCTCAGCCCCACAGTGAGCATGGTAACGCTCTGAGCTGTCCGAAGGGCACAACCTTTTATGATGCCTTCATTAAACTGAGCCCTGATCAAGTGGTGGAACTAGAGAGAAACACCAGAAAACAGAGCATAGAACCACTCTGGCATGATGCGCGCAAGCTGTGCATAGCAGCAAGCACAGCCAGCAATGTGCCTCAGCGTGAGACAACTGACCCAGCTAAGTTTCTCGCTGAACACCTCTACCCAAGGTTCCAGGGGAATGTGGCCACAAGGTATGGGAAGGAAAGTGAGGGACTTGCTAAGGAGCAGAGTAAGGAGAGGGGCTACATAGTGATGGACAAAGGGTTGGTGGTGTGTGCAGGAGACCCATGGTTGGTAAATGGTAAATACCCTGCATTTATATAGCGCTTTTATCCAAAGCGCTTGACAATTGATGCCTCTCATTCGCCAGAGCAGTTAGGGGTTAGGTGCCGGCAACCCTCCGACTGCCAGACAATCGGTCTTACCTCCTGAGCTAAGTCGCCCAAGTGGTTGGAAGCGAGTCCTGATGGTATCATTGATGACAAGCTGCTAGAAGTAAAATCACCCTCAGTGCTTGCACATCCCTTAATGATGCATTCACTGCTACAAACTAAGACATCTGAGTGGAGGACGGGCAGTATATTGTGAACCCAAAAGGCCCCAGAGGTTACTACCGTTAGGGATGCACTGTCTTGGGCTGCAAACATCCAGTCTTGTTATTTGGACCCCAGTACAGCACCTGGAGCTTGATGTGCCTTATGACAATGACTTTGTCACCACATATATGCAAAGTCTACGTAGCTTCTACTTCAAACACATGCTGCCAAAAGTTGTGGATGAATTTATGGAGGGAAGACTGCAGTCGAGCAACAACTACATGAAAATGGTCTCAAAAGCAGCTCAATAGTGCTGATCTAGAATCAGTCCAACATGGCAGGGCAGGAAGGGCAGGGCATGTTTTTTCTTAAAACAGCATTGGTTGCTCCTGCTTTTTTGATACTTTTTGCTGCCTTTTGAGCACCAAGCTTTTCCACCTTTTTTGATTAAATACATAACTGAAATGTTAGATAGTCTACAGTACTTTATTCATCAGTCAATAAATCAGTTTATTGATAGTTGTTGGTGTTACTGAATCTATAATTTCATGACTGATTCCATGTGAAACATGTGATACAAGTCCAGCGCTACAAAATTCATAATGCCTGCTTTTAAAATATTTATTTATTTATTTTTTCTCCCCAATTTAGTCATAATACCAATTCCCTGTGTAAATCATGGTCCTGGTCGATGTGCTATCCTGTTGGTCTGGGGAGGGTGTGGACTACCACATGCCTCCTCCGATACATGTGGAGTTGCCAGCCACTTATTTTCACCTGACAGCGAGGAGTTTCACTGGGAGAGCGTAACGCGTGTGGAGGTTCACGCTATCTTCCCCTAGATCCCCTCGCTGCTGAACAGGCGCCCCGACCAACCAGTAGGAGTCGCTAATGCAACAATCAGGACTCATACCCTCACCGGCTTCCTACGCGTGAACACTGCCAACTGTATTCTTAGGAACGTCTGACCAAGCTGGAAGTACTGCTGCCGGGGATTGAACCTGGGTCTCTGCGGTGGTAGGCGAGTGTCTATACCTCTACACTACCCAGACGGCCCTTCATGTTAAAATATTTACACACAAACAATCAACATTTTTCTGGATGGCCACCGGACAAGGCAATAACTCTTTAGGCATCACCTCGAGCCATTCATGGAATATGTTTGAGACAGTTCCACAACTCACTATGAAGCGAGAAGCTAGGTCTTGATGAGTTAAGCCTAGACGAAGCTTCATCAGGACCACAAGAAACTGCTCAGGAAGGGTAAGTATGGTTGATGATGCGGTCTGAGGCAGACGGTAGACCAGTGTAAAAATGTGTGCTTGAAAAAACCTTTTGGGGCTTCCGGGTCACGTTTAAGATGGCAGCTTGATCGTTGAGCTCCCCGACGGTTCAGTAAAATAACCCTGAAAACATTTCAGATAATATCAAAGGGCGTGTTTTTGTACACGATGGAAAGCAGGGTTGCTACAAGAAGTAGGAAAACTACGTCTATGACGGAAAACATTGATGAATGGGCACCACAAAGTAACGTTAGCTGAAGTAGCTCTCTGACCCACAAGGCCCATGAAGAGGACGGAGCAGGTGATGCTAGCCTATAAAGTATACTGAACAAACTCTGGGACTCCAGGCGGGACAACAAACAACAGCTAACGGAGATTAAACACGAACTGTGCAGAACAAACAGCAGACTGGATGAGGCAGAGGGGCGAGTTGAGGAAGCAGAATCAGCATTACAGGCAGCAGCAATGCTATGAAACGGCTCTCACAGCGCCAGTCCAACATGGAGGCTAAATTGATCGATCAGGAAGGACGGGCCCGCAGAGATAATATTTGGATTTATGGTATATCCAAAGAGGTGGAAGGTAACAACTCCAGTTTTCTGGAAAACCTACTGAGGGACTCGCTGGATTTATCACTGGATGTGAAACTAAAAATTGAGAGAGCACACAGAGCTCTAGCACCAAAACCCACCGACCCACAGGCAAAACCACGGTCTATCACTGCCAAGATAGCAAGCTACAGAGCAAAATAAGAAGTGATCTGTAAAGCTTGGCAGAAAAAAAGAGGTTTTCTACAACACCAACCGCTTCTATGTGGACCATGACTACCCACCTACAATCCTTGAGACGTGCTGAATATGCTGAAGTGAAGAAAATATTAAAGGAGTACCATGGTGGTTGAACGTGACACTTCCCAGTTGTCTTCAGGCAACAACAAAACAAATGTGCATAATTTTTTTATTCTTCAGTCATTTCAATGTACTTTAAAACGTATTTTTATAAGCCTAAATTTCCCACTATAAAAATTCACCCGAACCGTCTGGGCGTGGTAATGAGAACTGTCAGTTAGCTATGATTGACAGACCGTTCCCCGTTACCATAGCTACCCCCATGATACGCTCTCTTTGGGAGACTGAATTTTCACAAGCTAGCTAGCTTAGTAGTATATCAAGTATCGATAGATAGCTAAGGTAAGGACGTTGACTTGTATCCAGTTACAATTTTTGCTATCTAGCTAGCCAAGTTAAGATAAAAGCACAACTATAACGTCCTCATAAAAGCGAACTAGCAAGCTAACGTTATCGATAACATTGCCTTATGAAAGCAAACCTCCTAGCTAGCTAACGTTAGCTAGCTAGCTAAATGAATATAACCAGAAATAATCTAAAGGAACTCTAATTTAAGTGAACCTAACGTTATTCAAATATTTGCATTGTCTGAACAGCAGGACGGTGTGTCCTGTCAGATTTCTTTACGGGGCGTGTAAATAAGAGTGGTTACTGTATTCGTGACGTAGAAAAATGACAACTTTCTCAACCGGTTGAAAATGGGACGATGAATTTAAAACGCATATTTCTCCAAAAATACAGAACGGACATATTTAATACTTTGCTCATTGTGTTTCTTCAATGCCTCTTGTGCAAATAGCACATAAAACAGAGAAAGTGTGAAAATCACCATGGTACTCCTTTAAAGGAGAAAAAAATTAAGTTCCAGAGCCCCTATCCAGCAAGACTACGGGCTTTTTACAGTGATGGCACTCGCCTGTATCAGAGCGCAGTAGAGGAGACAGACATGGCTTCGCGTGGATTTCAAGTTACCATCATACCTACCTCAAACAACCCAGACCAACAGGAGATCCAATTCTTATCCACATGGCAGGTGGCTGGGGGCCGACGTGCTGGAGCTTTGAGCACCACAGATACATTGCCACAAGCGAAGAAAGAACATCCAGATGCAGTACAAAGAAAGACTGCAAGAATTCAGAAGATCCCCTACAGATGAATGAACGAGGGATGATAACCTAATTGGGACAGTGATACAGATAAGTTCGCTGTAGATTGTTCTTTGTTCTGGGTACCGGCCTGTTTACATTATATTACTGGTTAAATTGACGCAAGTAGTTTTACGATTCCTACTTCTTATTCCTAAACTATGTAAAATTGTCGGGCCACCAAAATATTAATAACGGACATTTTCTATCAGTTGGTATTTTTTTAAATTTCAGTTATGACTAACTGATATGCAGCCATCTCAAAGGGCCCTACTCTTAGTAAAGAGCAGGCTATCCCTTTATGGGCGCTCTAACATCACAAGCCCCCCAAAGGCTCATTTAGAACGAGCCTCGATATTGGAAGCAAATGACTGTAAGGAATGTAATGACACTCTGGTTCGAATCATTTTGTTACTGTTCTTATTTTGTTATGTTAATTTCTCGAGATATACGAGAGTTACAGGGATGTACAATGTTTTGAGTGCTGATCAACATGCAGGGAGAATTCTAGTAGCCTATATGCAACGACCGTAGGAGACCATAGCTAATAACCACAACCTTAAAATTATTTCATTTAACGTAAACGGGGTTCTTAACCCGACTAAGAGAAATAAGATTTTGAGTAAAATGAAAAAAGAGAATGCACAAATTGTATTATTACAGGAAACGCATCTTAACTCCACTGAACATGAAAAGTTGAAAAGAATGGGTTTCTCCAAAGTGTATTATGCATCCTATAAATCAGGCCACAGGAGAGGGATAACCATTCTATTACCTCAGAGTTTCATTTGAACAACTTTCAGAAATAAAGGACAAGGAAGGAAGATATTTATTAATTTCAGGAAAGTTTTCCAAATAACACTATTGAATGTTTATGTTCCCCCCAGGTAGCGATGTTTCTTTTCATAAGAAAATTCTTGATTTGATGGCAGAAGCGACAGGCATTCTTCTATGTGGGGGGGATTGGAATATACGCCTTAACCCTAGGATAGACTCATCAAAAGAATCCACTCAGACCCCCCATACACAAGAAACTTAAGGTTCTCATGTCAGAACTGGGAGTGATAGACCTCTGGAGAGACTTCCATCCAACAGATCGAGATTACACCCATTATTCCCATCCACATGTCGTCTACTCCAGAATTGATTATTTTTTTATTTTTAAAAGAGATCGCCATAGAATACTTCATTGTGAGATAGGCAGGATTGACTTATCCAATCACACACCCCTTTTGTTATCGTTGCAAATTAGTAATAACCCTGGGAATACACTATGGAGGTTAAACTCAAGTATTCTAAACAATTTACAGTTTCAAACACAAATGAAAGAAGAAATAAAGATGTTCTTCAAAGAAAATGATAATGGAGAGGTTGGCTCAGAAATAGTGTGGGATGCACTTAAAGCCGTTGTTAGGGGGGAATTATATCTTTCTGTGCTTGTAAAAAGAAAGAAAGAAAATTAAGACTGTCAGAACTAAACAGAGAATTAAAAGAGCTTGAGACAAAACATAAAAGGGAGTTGAACCCAAATCTTACCTTAGGAATTAAATAAATATACTATACTCACAAGAAATAGAGAAAAAGATGATTTATACAAAACAAAAATATTACAAATCTGGTTCAAAATTTGCAAAGCTTTTGGCAAGAAAACTACAAAAACAACAGGCACAATCTACAAAATTAGAGACCCAGACTCTAAAACCCTTTTATACAAGCAAAACAAAATATAAATGGCTTTTCAAAATTATTATAAACGACTATATACACAGCCATATCTCGAAGATGAAAAGCAAACTGAACAATTTTTTGGAATCCCTTAATTTACCTACCCTGTCAGAAGACCAAAATACAAAATTAATAGCTGAAATAACAGAGGAAGAGTTGAACACCGCAATTTCTAGGCTAAAAGCAAAAAATGGTCACCTGGCCCGGACGGTTTTTCTTCCGAATGGTACAAGACCTTCCGGTCAGAGTTAGTACCAAGTCTTCTCCAGACATTTAACGCAGCTTTAAAAGATGGGAAAATCCCACCGTCATGGAGAGAGGCTACTCTCTCTCTTATCCCTAAGGAGGGAGAAGGCAGGCTGCACTGCAGGTCATTTAGACCAATTTAGGTTCTTAACACTGATTATAAGCTATACACATCAATCCTTGCTAAGAGAGTCGAAAAGGTCGCTGCACATATTGAATCATATCCAAGAAAGTTAATTAAAATCTGTATTGGTCAGCCTGGACGTGGAAAAAGCCTTCGATTCTGTGAGTTGGAGGTTTTTATATAAGACTCTTGAGAGATTTGGGTTCCATGAAAAATTTATTAAAGGCATAAGTACACTATACTACAATCCAACTGCCCGGATAAAAATAAATGGGTACTTGTCAGACACTATTAAATTAGGTACAAGACGAGGTACAAGACAAGGTTGCGGAATGTCCCCACTGCTCTTCGCACTTTATATAGAACCCCTAGCCCAATGGATAAGACAGACTGACAATATTAAAGGTATCCCCATAAATGGGGAACAACACAAGACTGCATTGTATGCAGATGATGTTTTGGTATATTTAAGTGAACCTTCCAGTTCACTTCCTGAACTGTTTAAGCTATTGGACACTTTTGGCAAATATGCAGGATATAAACTAAATGTTCAGAAAACCCAGGTTTTGACACTGAACTATACTCCACCAAAACAACTGCAAGATAAATATAGGCCTAATTTGAAATGGAATTAGACCATGCTGAAATACTTAGGGGTGCTGATACCCAAATAAATTTCCACATTGGCAAAGATTAATTATGATCCCCTTTTAACCAAAATAAAATCAGATACACAGAAATGGAACTCCAACCCTTTCATGAGTCTTACCCAAAGAATCGAATCAGTAAAAATGAACATTCTCCCAAGACTCCTCTTTTTGTTTCAAGCTCTTCCCATAGAAATCTTCTGAGTGGGATAAAATTATATCCAGATTCATTTGGCAAGGGAAAAACCCAGAGTAAGGTTTAAAACCTTACAACTCCCAAAGGAGGAAGGAGGCATGGCTGTACCACATTTAAAAGGTTACTTCTACTCGGCTCAAATTAAACCATTGATGAATCTATGCAACCAAAACTACCATGCCAGATGGAAAGACATCGAATTCTCTCTAATTAAGGACCCTCCAATTCAGGCAGTATTAGGCAATAAGGACTTGGAAAAACTCATAAACAGTGTGCAAAACCCACGGCTAAAATTTCAACTTAAAGTCTGGAACTCTGTTAGGGAAGAATATAAATTACAAGATAAATTAAGAATAATTAGATGGTGTGCCTATGACCCCGATTTTAAGCCTAATCAATTGGACCTTAGATTAAAAAATTGGATAGCCAAAGGAATAGCATCATTTTACTCAATAACAGATAATTATCTGTTATTTCCAAACTTTGAACGAAAAATATGCTCTAGAAAGACAAGACTTCTATAGGTATCTACAAATACAACATTATTTAAAAGAAATCTTAGGAGCCTATCTATCAGAGTTAAACAGAGGTATTATCTCCAGACTGTATAAGAGATTTATGACAAAAAAATCTCATTCCACAGAGTATATTAAAATGAATGGGAAAACGAAGGTAGTTTTGAGATTTCAAAGGAGGAATGGCACAGCTACTGTGACTTTCAATGGAAGTGCACCAACTCGCATATATGGAGAGAATTTGGATGGAAGTGTCTAATTAGATTTTTTATTACCCCAAAGCAGAAAGCACACTTTACAGGAGAGGACTCAAGAATGTGTGGAAGCCAGGATGCCAACCACTGGCATTTATTTTGGGAATGCCCAGTAATAAAACTTTTTTTGTCAGAGAGGTCTGACAATACTATTCAGTAGGTGAGAGTATAAGCTTTCTAACGATGTATAACATGTCTAATTCTGCTTTTGGAATAGCATTTTATAGGTCAGTGTAACCGAAAATGTTCTTATCATCGCATTCAATTACGCATTCTCTGTGGTAGCAGTAAAACAAAGACGCTGCTAACAAAACGTTGTCAACGATTTTTCGTAAATTCTTGGAAAATGCTATTATTATTGAGGACTTCTCAATAATAACAGCGAATAGAACAGTATCATTTATTAACTGTCTCCGTCTCCATCTACTGAACATAGATGAGATTTAATTCATTGTAAGTAAATGTTAGTAAAGGTAAGTATTACTTCTCAAAATACTTCGGTTATATACGTTATTTTTGAAATTGAGAGTCTTTAAATAGGTTTGTGGTATTATGTATTTCACACTGTAATGTAAGCGTTAGTTAGGACTGTAGTGTTTGTGAAGCACGCAACAGTGATGACGTAAGAGTTGGAACATTGCCAAAATGTAGTGGACGGTTGAAAATTGTTTTCATGTTGTCCCATCCCCATACAAGAAAACATACGAGAGCACAGAGTATAGAAATACATACAAGAGTTAATTATTGCACATTAAGGTACTGTACCGCATTGTGTGACAATATTTTTGCATTATTTTTAAATCTGATTTTGCCATTTATCGAGGGTGTGACTGAAAATTTCAGTTCCGCTGAATATAATCTAAGGCTGTCAAAAGTGCCATGAAATTGAGTTAGAATATTAGCTTTTGTAATTAGTTAGAGTTTGAATATATTCGAATATCATTTGCCTATAATTCACAAAAATAAGCCGCTTATTGTCAGGCACAACATGCACGTGATGCTCCCTCTAAACTGGCCTACGCGTTATTTTCCACGAGCGGGCAGTAGAATAGAGGACATCGGTGAACTTTAATATTATGTTACTACATCTGGGCCCTCATTTACAAAACATATTTTAGATCAACTGTGTAGCACGTGCGTAGAAAATCACGTCAAAGTAGTGATTTAAAAAATTTCAACATGACTCGATTTGTGACGGGTGCTGGAGAAAAGGTCCGCAAGTCGCAAATCTTGAAATCGCGCTAGGAGCCAAAAAATGTTTTTTAATTATTTTTTTTTACTGTTTTCCTTTTTTTCATATTACGAAAGTTAAAGTGTTGAAGAAGTCACTCAATAGAATAAACAACATTTTTAGGGTCACTAAATACTTTGTCAGCAAAGTCGGCTTGTTTTAGTGATTCATACAGCCGGGTTTTGGAGGCGTGATCGGGGTGCAGTTTAATTAGCATGTTTGATTTCGTGGGCTATTGTCACTTTGTTTCAGTCAAGCCACCGCCCATAAATAAAGCCGTGTGGTAGTAGCCTATGTTTGTTTACTCTGTGAGGTTGCTACAATGGCGGATGCTCAATCAGTAGGTGAGAGTATAAGCTTTCTAACGATGTATAACATGTCTAATTTTGCTTTTGGAATAGCGTTTTATAGGTTAGCGTACCCGAACATTTTCTTACCATGGCATTCGCTCTATATATGGTAGCATTAAAAGACGTTGCACCTAACGAAACATTGTCAACGATTTTTCGTAATTCCTTGGAAAATACCATTATTATTGAGGACTTCTGGGCATAGCTAAGCCATATGTTTGCTGATAGACCTATCTGACATCGTTTTCTGGAGCAAAACAGAAGCGGATAGAACTGTCATTGATTTACTGTCTGTGTCTCCATCTACTGAACATAGATAAGATTTCATCATTGCTATGTAAATATTAGGCCTACTGCTCAAAATATTTCGGTTATATACGTTATTTTAGAAATTGAGTGTCTTTAAATAGGTTAGTGGTATTATGTAATGTTGAAATTATATCTATATGTTTCATCTTAAACCTTCATAAGGGGCTCATAAGCTTTACAATGGACAAAAAGCATTATATTCCTTTTTGGAGAGATTTTGGATTTGTTTCTGGACCCTTAGCTATTTTAGACCAGTGTTAATAATTTAGACATTGTGGGTAGATTTGGAGATGCTGGGTACACTGCTTAGTTTTTGCTTCATAGATCTTTAGTAGTTCTACATATCCACCCTTAGATTTTATGAACTTGTGGTCAAGAAGTTTTCAGGACATGTATACTTTAACCCGCAATCTCACAGTATTTCATTGCAAACTAAAAAAGGAGCAAATTCATTTTAGATTTTTTGCCTTGACCATTGCATTTGTGGCACTTTATTTCTTACAAAATTATGAATATAAAGTAATCTAAGCTAGTATTATAAATGGTACAAATGTATTGCTTCATTTAAGACATTTTTCTAGTCTCTGTGGTGTTCACATCTGGAGTTATAAAGCTTTAAATATGGTAATCCCTAAATGGACAAGGATTTACAGGTACTCTAGCGGGGGAGTGGTTGGGGTGGAGTTAACTAGCTATTGTTCCCACCCATTATCTCCATGTGAGAAGTGTGAAAAGTTCAAGATCTTTCAAGGGGATTTTCTCTGCTACTTGATTTTAGGAGTACCAACATTCAAATAAGCATATCTTCTTCAACTATTTTCAGATTTCAATGTATAACACATAATTTGAAAGTTTATAATCTGCACTTTCATAATCTGTAAAAAACGACCTTGCCCTACTTGAGGACCAAAACACCAGCACCTGTCACATTTGACCATGGAAACGGTCGTTGCTCTATGTCAGGTCTTCACTTGACATATGCATGCAAGTTCATTTTATAAATGAGCGCCCTGCAGTTTCTATAGCCTAATGCGCAAATGAATAAAGCACTTGCACGTGGATGTAATTTGCCACACATCAGCATTTATTAATCATCGGGAAATGATTGTTTATAAGAAATCCCTGTTTATTTCTTAACACAAAAACTATTCAAACAGCTAATACCTGTAGCCTAAAACAACATAAATTGCTTACTCTGTTTAGTTTGTTTAACTTCTTTCATCATCCAATTTTATCAAAATCTTCAGAAAAGAAAGAAAACGTAGACTGCCATGGGAACATTATTTAGCCTAAATTGTTAGCTGACCAAATCTGTTGAACGAAGTGAAAAAAGAGACTTCACATTTGCCGTTCGATTGAGCAAGTAGCCTGCCATTAAAAGTACATTTTTATGGGTTAGTGCTGTCCGATTTTATAAAGGCTAACAGCACGGTACCACTTATTTATTGTCACTTCTTTCACCACTGTAATTAACTAAAAAAAGGTGACAAACGACCTTTTCTGTGAGAAATGCATTTAGAGCTCACGCGCATGCACTGCTGGAAACATGCCCTCCCTACTATCATGGCAAAAAAACACATTTCTGGACGGACAAGGAGACCAACTTCATGCTATCGCAATTAAAGGAGTTAAATATCCTAAAATACATGGATGGAAGAAAAACGCGGAATGACAAACTATTCAGAAGAGTTGCGACAAAATTGGACGAAGCAGGATTTATAAGAAGCCTTAGTCAGACACACCTCGGTCAATAATTCAAATCTTTCCGAGTCATGTATATTGGGACAAGGACAATAATCTAATTAAATCTAATCTTTGGCCAAATCGAGCTATTAATATAGATCGATTTCAACTGTGCATGTAAACGTAAACGTAAACATGTAAACTGACTAGTAGCAGATTCTATCAGCTTCATGAGCTTGACAGTCTAAAGATTTAATACATTTACATATTTAAACAATCTGACATAACTTATTTTGTATTGCACTTTTCAAAACCCTGGTTACAAGTGCTTTAGATAATATAAAAGAGAATTGTCAAGTTTGCAAGAGTAAAACAAATGTCAGATTAATTTACCTGACTCAACACAGAGTTTTTGGTGATTTGCTCTGAAAGTGGGGGAGGTAAGTATCTGCTCTGACAAGAGGATTGTCTCAACAAGCATGCAGGAAGCAGTCAGGTAGAAGCAAACTGCAAACATGGAATGCATATCAGGGCAGTGCTATATGTATCACAATTAAACCATCAGTGAAAGCCCAGGATGTACTGGTATATTTATAAATCAATTACAAACTATGTTCTACAGCATATCCACCAATTTACCCACCCAGATATAATTTCTGATTAACAATGTTGTACATTTTCAGCTCTAATAAAATGTCAATAGTACAGACTCTGATGTAGTCGGCTGAAAAGAACTTCTTAGCTTACAAAGAAGGTGCAGTAGAATGGGCACATCCAATTTGTTCAGGTGCAGAGCATGACCAATATGTAGAGTTAAAAAATGTCTGATGTTTGAACAAACTAGGCAGAATTAGTGTCATTTCAAATAGATTGGAATATGGGTTTAACATCAGCAAACCTTTGAAATGCACTGTTTGGCATGTACGTCCACACACCTCTGAATATTTGCTGCCTTTGTTGGTTTGAAGCTTTGGCATAGCAAGCAGTGGAATAAGTGTCCGTAGCAGGTGTTGCATTCTTTAATTGTTGATGGAAAGCCAGCATTCCATATGGATATATGCATCTAAAACGGATATAGATTTAAATATTCTTTAAAGTAACATTTATGTGTTCCAAATTGTAATTACAAGTACAGTAGTCATGATATCACTTCACAGCAAGGGGCTAATAATTTGTTTAGATAGTAAAAATATGCATGCTAGCTTTTAAGTTTGGATTAAAACCAGAGACTGTAAAAAATATGGACAAAGCTACTGTGACGTCACCCATTGACCCTCCGTGGGTCTCGAAAACACGTTTTGAAGCTCAATGGCCGGCGCGGCCATGTGTTCGATTTGGAGCCAAAACCATAGAGTTCAGTGGTTCTGTGATTTTTACAGTGTGATTGACAGTCCGGCGCGGAAAAGCCCATCAACCTGAATGAACGATTGCAGAACAAACTCGAGGTAAGCTGACTGTCTGCCGTTATGTTTTAAAATATATTATCAAATGTTTACGGAGTTAATTTCCATCCGTGACTGTACTGTGTCATGTAATCACGTTATATGTATGACATTAATAATAAAATTAAAGCCGCAAGCGGCGTTGGGAGGGGTCCAAGCATTGACACAATTGCGCCCCCTATGGTGCAAATTTAAAATAGTTTTGTCCTCATGATCATATACCTTCACCCAACATATCTACTGCATTGCCATGGATGTCTCCTAGCCGCTAGGCATAAAGGCCTTTACTATGTCCTAACTCTAAAGGCTGTTTTATACTTCTGCATAGTACATGTAAAAATGGGTCTGTGCAGGGGTTATGCGGAATGTGCGGCATGTGCGACCATAGACATATATAGCCTACATGTCTATGTGTGCGACGGTTGCAGACCACGGCTGCGTTGAAGACGCAGACCTCCTCAAAAAATTTAAAGCGCATAGTTAGTATCCAGTGCCCGCATACGGCGTAAAGAAGATGATTGGTTGACTGCTGACATGAGGTCACTGGCATACGGCTCTGACTAACAGGTTATAACAGTTGATTCTGAACGTGAAATATGCGACAGAAAGCGTTTTTGTCAGGTGAATGTCTTCGCTGCAACAAGTTCGATCTAGCTGAGCATTTCTGTGGTCATTTGTGCAGTATTTAGTAGGTTTGGAAATATGAATGAAAGAGTTATCTTTTGAACTATAACGGTCAGTAACAAAATCTAATTACGTGGCCTGTGCAATATACTGCACATGTATAAATGATCTGGCCCTTCGCAAGTGCCGCACACAACGGAAACTATGCAGACTACGCAAAATTATAAAACAGCATTTAGATGGTCCGACGTGTATGTAGAGCTGCAGCGCTTCCGCTCCGCAACTAAAATAGGTATCAGACACACCGAAAAAGTGCTGAAGTTTCGGTATACCATGCACCACTACGTCAGACATTCCAATCCATTGCTCAGCTTAGTAGAGAATGCACATTTCAGAGCGCCTCAGAGACAGATAGAATAATAACACATAAATACACATTTCAAATAATAGATAGGACATTGAGAAAAAAAGAAACAAAAGACGAAATATCAACTTGCGACCTGCGTGCTGCTCGCAGAGTAGCCTACCGTATTATTTATTGAGACACTGGCATATAAGAACATTTTCGGATACGCTGACCGATAAAACGCTATTCCAAAGGCAAAATCAGACATGTTATATACATCATTAGAAAGCTTATACTCTCACCTACTGAATAAACGACTTGTCAATCAAGCCAAATTGTACTAAAAATGGCGACAACGCCGTAAGCAACAGGTGTGGTATTACGCACAGCTATTTTTGAAGGTAGCCTACCCAGGCATCACAAATGCGCGTATATTTCACAAACGGATTGTCCAAGACAATATATGACCACTCAGTCGCAAAAGGGACATCTCTACGCGTACAACCAATGGTAAGATTGTATATTTATTCAATGTTTAGTCCCAGATATTGACTGTAGAATGACATGGTATCATTTTTAAAAACTTTTTCTCGTTTATTTCGTTATTTAGTGAGCAGCGTTTTCACTGCTGTATTGGCATATTTTAGGGCTAATATCGGGTTTATCTTGTTGCTACGGAATATTGCTTTACATTACATTACAGGCATTTGGCAGACGCTCTTATCCAGAGTGACGTGCAACAAAGTGTATAACCATAACTAGGAACAAGCGTGTCGAAAACCCTAGAGAGAAGTGCCGTTCCAAGTGCAGGGAACAACCGCATAGTTCAACTTGTACCCTGTCGGTTAAACTGATTAACACTAACACAAACAAGAACAGCACGCAGTCTATGCAAAAATACAAGCAATAGTTAAGACTATTGTGCATTAACTAAGTCACCTACGAAACAGCTACCTAGTTACAACCCTAAGCTTACAGTCAATTTAGACATTAAATTGAGAATAGGCTACGATTTCTCTCAGAATAATGACGGATTCAAAGACTAAACAAACTCACCTGATACTGTCTTTAAATGGATCCATGCCAAAGAAAAGTAATTATTCATCCTCTCAAAAAGCTTTTGCTAACAAACTTTTAGTAGCCTAGCACACACTCTGGCTGGCACTGTCTTCCATTGCTTCCCCGACATTCAGATCCTCCCCTCTGATAAAAACTAGACCCTATGGTGTCGGATTACTTGCGTCGCCATGGATGTCGCTTGCTGAGGTTTACTAGATGTCGTAACACTTAGATTTGGAGCTCCAGCTCTTCCGCACCCCAACTAATAAAAAAGTCCAAATGGCAGGCAAACAATATGGCGGACATAGGTGGCTCCCAATGGCAAAGTTGTAGAGCACATTCAGATGCATTGGTCGATGAAGTTTTGTGATGATCTGACTTACGGTGTGGGAGTTATGACCTTTTAAACATGACCCTTTGTTATAGCGCCACCATCTGGCCGACATAGGTGATTTGTAGTGCCTGAGTAGTGGGGGGCCATAGGAACCCACCTACCAAATTTGGTTGGTCTACAACTTATGGTTGCTGAGCCTCATTTTAGCGGAGAAAGCTTCCACGCCCCAAGGAAAAAGTCAAAATGGCGGGCAAACAATATGGGGGACATAGGTGGTACCAATGGCAAAGTTGTAGAGCACGTCCAGATGCTTGGACTCCTAATAATAATAATAATAATAATAATCCTAACCCATACAATAGGGTTCCACCAGCTTCGCTGCTTGGACCCCTAATAATAATAATAATAATAATAATAATCCTAACAGATACAATAGGGTTCCACCAGCTTCACTGCTTGGACCCCTAATAATAATAATAATAATAATAATAATCCTAACAGATACAATAGAGTTCCACCAGCTTCACTGCTTGGACCCCTAATAATCCTAACAGATACAATAGGGTTCCACCAGCTTCGATGCTTGGACCCCCTAATAATCCTAACAGATACAATAGGGTTCCACCAGCTTCGCTGCTTGGACCCCTAATTATGTTCAGTTATCTTCAATTTATGTTTCTCAGCAAAATGAATATGCTTAGCTAGCATATTAGCTTGCCAGTGAGCTAGGTAGACTATCCGTGGTTAGTTTACATATTAGCAATATGAACCACAGGGGAAGAACAATCAGAGATGTGTACTGGTGATTTTTGACCAGGCTAATTTCTCATATAACTGTCTTGTAGACCTGCTTTTAACCAAGCAAGTTATCACCATAGTTTCTCGCCGAAGAAGTTAATGAGCCAGTAACTGTTACTCCATCGCCGTTTGTGGTGTTCACTCGCTGGGTGACGCTAGCTGACCGATCGTTCGCAAGTCACTTTTAAACGAATAAAAATTAACACTGTCAGCGGTGATTAACAAATCTACCAAGTATTTTAATAACTTACATTACATAATAACTGATCTGCAGGTGTGTAAATATGACAACGCACTTTGTAGAGCAAGTTTTCCACGTGGTGCGTGAAGACAAAAATATGCACATTGAATTTCTATATATTTGTTTTTTCTTGTAGATCATCAAAACCAATGGAGAAAAGCCAACATACGCAAGGAGCCCCCTGGACCACTAGCTTAAATGCTAAAAACATGTTCCTTTCTAAATGCCAGTCTTACAATGGTGGTTAATTTCATTAAATTCTGTGTGTGTGATTTCACCGTGTGTTGTAAGTTATCCAGCAAATTAAATCATAAACCTTAAGACTCTTAATTCACTTCGTGAAACTGAAAATTCTGCAGTTTATCCCAAAATCGGGATTAGTAGCTTTGTCACATCCGTGAAGCATGGCCCAGGTAGACATTTACAGAATGTACACGACTGACAAGCCGTCAAACATGTTTGACAGACTGAATATTTGCCGGTTAGGTTGATAGTCAAATGGCTTGGTAGCCGAAGTTGCGAATTTGTAAATTTTAGCATGGCCTACTGGACTACCAAATATAGCAAATAAGCGTTAGCTGATTACGCTTTCTGCCAACTCATTATTTGGTTAAGTAGGCTAAAGGAAATTGTAAAAATGACTTGGCTATCGAAAAAAATACAGAGGAGGATTATTTTATGGTCGATCAGTGCAGCTGTAAATAGCACACGCCATAATGAAATCACTACGAGATTGGATGCCTGCATTTTCTGACTTCGCACAGGTGGACCGTGGAGGATGAGTCGGAGCTGCAATGTCAAGGCCACATGCCCCTATGTAGTGTGCTACATATTTCCCACTATATAGGGAATAGTGAATGAGTGAACAAGTGAGTCATTTGGGACGCATCCAAAGCCAATGTCGTAAAGAAATTTAACATTTAATCACCAAAGCCAGTAATTTTGCTTATGGCTAGCTTGTAGCTAGTTTAAATTACAGATCATTTTCACATTAGTGTTTTTGTTATCCACCTGACAAGGGCAACGGATTGCAATGTTAGAACCACAGACTGTAGAAAAATAGATTTGAACTGAACGCCAATGTAAATGCATGCATTTATAGAATAAGCAATCGGACCAAGGCCCAGGGAATAGAATTCCATATCAAAAAACATTTGATTGATAAAATAAGCCTGTGGCGCGCTAATGGCTGCAACTGGCATAACTAAACTAGCCTAGATCAGTTTATTCCCTACAAACACACTACGTAATGACAACGTTGCACTTTGGTCATAATTTGGTAAGTCGCAACATTACCAACAGGTGACGTTGTGACAACATTGCTCTATGGTCGCAAAATAACCAGTCCTCATGGAGACTGTTCTGCAATGTTGCAGTTACGTTATAGAATTACGTACATACAATGTCATTTAATAACGTAACAATTACGTTATATCACAGTCCTCATCCTTACTTCATTTGAAACGTTACTGGTAGGTTGTCAGAATGTAAATGGCGTATTGGCTTACATTAAAATATCTATCTGTCTGCGCGTTTACGCTTGGACCGTTAACACGTTATATCCAATGCAGAGTTTTTGGATTTTGGGGTTTTTTTATAGAATATGATGTATAAGCAGGTATAGGGTTCTAGGGTGGCTGACATGGATAGGGATTTTTTTAGTTGGACAAGGTGTAAAAAGCACGGAGGACAAAATATAGTTTAGGATGAACGGATTTAGAGTGTAAATCTATTGTCTGATCCATACTCCGGAGCAGAAGGTGGCGGTAATTCACCAATAAGCTGGACACCACCCACTGTAAAACAAGAAGACGACGACGTTATATCCAATCACATGCGCATATTGCTGTGACATGCTCTTGGAAGAAGGTTGCTGTGGTTTCAAATTCTCCGTGGGAAAATCTGGGTTTGACGGCATTCAGGAGCACGTAACGTTTCATTACATTATGCCTTCATATTTTTAACTGAATGTATTAATGCAACAATACTGGATGCCAACCGCCGTAAAAAGCTAACACGAAGAAGAACTGAATGTCTTGCAGACCTTTTCAGTTAGTAGTATTTGCAGTGTAATGTTGGAGTCCTACTTTCAGCATGCATGTTTGCAGTTCTAGCTGAATGTTGCTAATGCTAAGTTAGGTTAGCCGGTGATATGGTGATGCTCAGACCTGGCGTCTGTTCTGGGACTAATTTGAGTTAGTGTTCTGTTAGATAACATATTTGCTAATTTGAGTATTTAACGCTAATAGCCCAGTGCAAATGTAATGTAAGGCCAGCTAACATTACCTAGCTGATCTCGGCGATGGCCTGTTTAGTTAGCTAACAACTGAGCTAATTCAACATGTACAAACGGCGGTCCGTAAAGCACCTTTGTTCATGTCCTTTTAGCTGGCATTGTTGCCGGCGCCTCTTTTGAAAGCTAACGTGCCGGCGCTCTTTTGAAAGCCGTAATTCACCTTGTCCACGTCCTAATGAGATATCAACATGCTGGTTAAAATATGCATCATAAATATGATATAAAATAGTTGTGTGGTGTTCATTTGGTTTTTGGTGTTTGACAACCTGGAGCTAGCAAGCCTTTTCAAGCTGGTATTGTTGGCGCCTCTTTTGAAAGCTATTTTTGCGCTCTTTTGAAAGCATTTAGCTAAACATTAGTTCCATTAGAAATACAAAAACTCAACTTTTTTCCCCCCCAAATCCTCTAGCACTATTACTCTATACCTGGTGTAATCGTGGCCTTAAATAAATAAAATACGTAAATAAATTGGCTTTGCGCCAGTGCATTGTGTAATCAATATTAACCCTCTGGGGTCTAAGGGGAAAATGAGGCACACTGGTGATTGTGCCATGCTCTGACATTTGTGTAAATTTCATCAACTTTATATGCAGTGATTCCAAGGTGTTTCATATCTCTGTTTTCAGCACGAACTCAGCTACAATAATATGGCAGCAGTAAGTAGGTCAGTCATATGTGGATTGCAAATTGCTCTAAAAACACACAAACTGTAAACAGTAGTTTTGAACATGCACAGGAATGTTGTAATACAACACACTAAACAATTGTGAAGATTTTTGGTCACTGAAATGTGTTCATCAAGGTCTTGGGTATCAAAATGACAAAATATTTTAGCAAATCCTATGAGAAATATAAAATAAATTGCTAAAGGTTAGTTTTGTGACTACTATTTTTCAACACCAGGTGAGAATGGGAGTGCAAATGGCCTTTCTGTAATGAATATGCATTGGGTAGGATGACCTGCCAGCTAAGTAGGCTAGGTTCACACCTGGCCGCATGCCTCCCCACCACTAAGACAACGACTCAGTGAGCCATTTAGAAGACAGAAACAAAGACATCTTTTGATTTTCAGAACATTTATTGAAGCAAACTATACGCGTGTAAGATGAGATGAGACTGGTGTACTCTTGCAACGCTTTCGTGGCCTCTTAGCTAGTGGTGAACTAGGCCATGTTTCCTGATCAGCATCTCTGTAAATATGATAAAAACAAAATTGTTAGGAAATGTGGCATCAAATCAAACTTTATGTATATAGCACATTTCCTTCAACAGGTGAAAATTAAATGTGCTTTACAAAAAAGGGGCAAACCAATAACTAATGAAAACAAAACTTAGGAAATGTGACATGGTTACATCATATACAAACAAAGACCCAAACAAACACAACCAGACGCAGAGAGGTAGCCTATAATTTTGAGAAGCAATGGTTAGAATCGTTCGTAGTGTGGGAATTTACAAGCGCGCATATTAGTGAATATTCCTACAAACACACAGAGAATGTAATACAGCACACATATTTATGCAAGCTATCAACGAAACAACATTAGCTAAACTAAATAAACATCGATATTCCAGCTCAACTTTCTCATCAATAACAATGCCTCAATCTGAAGTAGGCTAGGTCTGTTTAGCTAAGCGGTTATTATATTGCTATTTCCCGAATTTACTTACAGTATGCTAATATCGATTGTGCGAGAACATCAGTTTTAGAATACTAGCCACGCCAAGGGCTATTTATTACCAATATGATCGAAAAAAATAGTCTACCTGCTACTTCTAACACACAACCAGACGCAGAGAGCCTAGCTTATAATTCTGAGATGCAATAGTTTGAATCGTTCGTAGTGTGGGAATTTACAAACGCGCATATTGCTGGATATTCGTACAAACAGAGATTGTAATCCAGTACACATATTTACCAATATGATCATAAGAAATATACTTACTCATGAAGTTGATCCTCAGCTGGATCAGTTCGCTGTTCGAAATGACACCGCTCTTCATCAATGTCGGCTTCCGGACAGACCATTTTCCAAAATTAAACGAAATGTTTACCTCAAAAGAAGTGAATTAGGCTACACTTTGACATTCTATCCTGCTTTCGCAGGCTTGGCATTTCTCACATGGATCTCGCATCACCCCTCCCCTACTCTCCTTCTATGGAGAGTAGTTATAATGTCGTTAACATGTGAATGCGATTTGGGCGGACTTCCTGATGAGCGAAATTCACATAGTAATGAGTAAGGATTAACGAAGAATACATGCTTTAATTAATCAAATTTAGAACTTTTAAAACAATTCATATCATTTGTCAATGGGCGCATTGGAAAGTCGTGATTCTAAGGTTTCTGTCAATGTTTTTGTTGCGTCTGTATGATAACAACTCGTGAAGTTAATCATCCAAATAGAAACAAAAGTTCATTTAATCTTGCCGAGCTCCGCCGGCGGAGCTCTCGACCCCAGAGGGTTAATCAAGAGTATTTCTCTGTATTTTCACCAAATACTGACTTAAATTGAATTTCTTTTGCAGAGTTCTCTACATTTGGCGCAACAGCTCAAATGGAAACTAGAGCACAAGATCAGAATAAAGGTAATTATGGATATTATATGGAAACAGATCTTTGCTCATCGACTGTTTGTCATTGTCAAAACACAATTACAATTTTAGCCTGCTGTATGTGTTACTCAATTTATTTTTCTTACTTGGTCCAATTTCATATCCTTTCAGCTCCCACACATGGCCTTATGATTGTTGCCCCAGTGAAGAACCCGAGGTTCAGCCTTCCCCACTCAAGACATGCCTGAGACAAGAGTGACTGTATTCCAAGTAGAACCATGCACGGGAGGCCTGTGAATTTGGGCAGTGTGATTTGGAACTGTATAGTACTGTATAGAACCTGCTAGACCCTCACCAGTCTGGCTTCCGATCCGGGCACTCAACAGAGACTGCGCTGCTGGCTGTGACGGAGGCACTTGCCACTGCAAGAGCCTCACGCCTCTCCTCTGTCCTGATCCTTCTTGACCTGTCTGCAGCCTTCGACACGGTCAACCATAAAATACTCCTCTCCACCTTGGTTGGGATGGGCATCGCTGGGACTGCCCTGTCTTGGTTCGCTTCCTATCTTGCAGATAGGTCCTACCAGGTCACCTGGAAGGGGTCTGCCTCTGCTTCTCATCCCCTTGTTACGGGAGTGCCGCAGGGATCTGTACTGGGCCCTCTGCTGTTCTCCTTATACACCAAATCTCTTAGTTCACATGGCTTCTCCTATCATTGTTATGCAGATGACACGCAACTCTTCTTTTCTTTCCCCCCCTCGGCCACACAGGTCGAGGATAAGATATCTTCCTGCCTGGCTGACATCTACACCTGGATGGCCACCCACCATCTGAAGCTCAACCTCAACAAAACTGAGCTGCTCTTCTTCCCATGCAAGACCTCCTTACTATGTGAGCTCTCAATCACGGTTGATGGCACCACAGTGACTGCCTCTCACTCTGCCAAGAGCTTGGGGGTGGTCCTGGATGACCAACTGGACCTCAAGGAGCACATCAAGGCAACATCACGGTCCTGCAGATTCCTTCGGTACAACATCAGAAGGATTCGACCATACCTGACGACGCACTCCACCCAGCTGCTCGTCCAGGCTAGGGTGACCTCTCGCCTTGATTACTGCAACTCTCTCCTTGCAAGCCTGCCAGCTTGTGCCATACAGCCACTACAGATGATTCAGAATGCCGCTGCCCGACTCATCGACAACCTTCCCAAATTCTCCCACGTCACTCCTCTGCTGCGATCACTCCACTGGCTACCGGTTGCTGCCAGGATCCGGTTCAAAGCCCTGAACCTTGCCTACACTGCAGCCAACAGGACAGCCCCCTACTTGCAGGACATGATTCGATGTCCCTGCTCGATCACTCCGTTCTGCGGCAGCAGGGAGCCTTGTAACCCCTCCCACCCGGCCAAAGGGATCACAGAGCTTCTCCACCCTAGCTCCCCAGTGGTGGAACGAACTCCCCGTCCCTCTCCGAACCTCCCCCTCACTACCCATCTTCCGCCGTGGTCTGAAGACTTATCTCTTCAGACTATACCTAGACTAACCACCACCACGCTGTATATTTCACTCTAAACCCCCCCCCCCCCCTTTTTCATGACACTTGTTACATGTTGCCCCATCCCAGCACTTTTTTGGTAATTTGTATTAGTCCTAATACTGTAGCTTACTCTTCTGCCTAGTTGGCTTTGCAGAGGTTAGGTCTGAATAGTGTTCACTGTGTGAACTAAACTGTGTTCTTGGATAGGAACAGCTGTACAAAATAAGTATGGTATCTTACTGAACCTGTGTTTAGTAGTTGTCTATGACCATGAAATGCACTTTTTGTACATCGCTTTGGATAAAAGCGTCTGCCAAATAAATGTAATGTAATGTAACATGGAAAGTATTTTTGAAAATTAAGCAACATGTAAAAATGAATGTGACATGTCTTTAAGGGTGTTTTCAAGCCCTTAAAGTCTTAAATTGACTTAAATGTATTTTTGTTCATAAAATTTATGCTTTGGGGGACCTGCTATGGACATTGCACTAGTGCAAGTCACCCTTTTTTATATTGTTTTTGTATCTAGTTTTGTGTGTTTGTCTCATCTTCTGTACCATAATTATGCTTGCTGCAGCACATACTGCCTACCTAGAAATGTAACTTGAACCTGATCTCAATGGTATTCTATACAATGACAATAAAGGCTTTCTATTCTATTTGGGCTTGATATGTGTACATTTTTTATTGCTGCACTAAGTACCTCTGAAAATACATTTTGAAGATATGAATTACAGAAGCATTTCATTGGTAAAATAGAATGGAGATCAAAATTACAACTCCATGATATACCTTTTATTAATACACAAAATCTAAATGTATGGTCAGGATTTAGTAAGTAAGTGACCAATCAGCAATCTTGTGGAAAGGTAAATAACGTAATAAAGAAGTTTAAACAACGTGTCAGCAACGTACATCTACGACGGATGACTACCTGCCGACGTAATCACAACGTCGGGGAAAGGTTACTATATTACATTTTCAAATGTAAAGTTGTAATGACATAATTGTTACGTATCCACAACGTTGTTTTGCCATGTCGCAGCGACGGGGCCCTGGTCTTACGTTTTTATACTACGTAATTTGTTACGTAAAGCGGACGTTATGATACCAATAGAGGACGTTAATAGTACGTTGCCACAACCACATTTTGTTTGTAGGATTAGCCTTTTAAAAACGTAGCTGGACTTACTTGTTCGGCTGTTCGTAAAAATAAACATCAACAAGAAAACAAGATGCAGTGTTTCTAGAACCTTTAACATGGCCTTTCTAACATCGTGATAAACTGAAAAATTAACATGTTGTGAAAGTATAGCAGCGCAATAAGAACTATAGCCTAAGGTGTTAAACGTTGTAATTTCACAGTATGTCTACTAATTTGTTTAAAATCAAACGTATTGGTTTTGCTGTAGCCGTACATACCTGGGCTACCGGGAGTTTTGAAACCCAAACAAGCTAAATGGACTAGTTAACGTTAGAGTGAGTATCAGTGAATTTCAGCAAATAACTTCGTAACATTACTGGACGTTAGCAAGAATAGAGCTTTTGAGGAAACTTTAAAATGTGACAAGTAAAAGCTTACCTTTGTTGAAGTCGAAATCCGGTGCATTCCACTGTATAGATTGAACGTAAACTATTCTTAACTAGGTAGCTACCAATGCCCAACAGTGTTGAATGATCCGTTTCGCAACGTCCCAAACACCCCCAAACCATACACCTGAATAGTAGCCGTATACGGCTAGAGCCGAATTACATCGAAACTGCATCGGAAACGGTTTTAGTAGTCTAGATGACAACAACAAAACACGGTGCTGTGTGCGACCGAAGCAGGGGGCCTGCCTACCAGCTGTTGCTACTGCTACTTTTTCCCGCAGGGCAGTAAAGTTCAATCCTAAATTGCGAACTGCGAGCTCATAGCTCCAAGCTCCCAGTTTACTGATCCGGGCTCCCAGCTCGCACCCCGCCGCTTGAAGCTCGCTGATCCCTGCCATAGACATATGTCTATGATCCTTGCTCCCAGATCTTCTGTTTCTTTTTTTCCGGCAGACTAGGCACTGTTTAGTGCATTGCTGCCTCCCACTGGTGTAGAAATGTCATTGCTGCTTATGCAATCTGAGGCCTATATCTTGTTCTTCTTCTTCTTCTTCCTCTTCTTCTTCTTCTTCTTCTTCTTCTTCAGTGTTGTTTACCGGCAGCTTGCATCCTTGAAAGTTGCATTACTGCCATCTCTCGGAGTAAGTTAACTCCTACAGCTTACTGAATGTCACACTTTCATTAACAGTCCCGTTCTCCGAAGGTAGTGTATAAAGCATCTCCTCCCCTGCCCACTAGCACCACACTCCAGTACATTCTTCAATCCTGCTCCTGTTATCCCCAATCTTCCCATCTCCTCCATCATGTCCTTCCTTTCCGACCTATATTTATTGCATTTAATGATAACATGTTCTACAGTTTCTGGTACCTGACAGATTTCACAAAGACCGGTTGGATGTTTACCTATAACATGAAGTGTGCTGTGTCCTATTCTTAATCTTGTTATTACGACCTCTTCTCTTCTGTTTCCTCCCCTCTTTCTTATACTGCCTACTCTATTTTGTATCAGATGTAAATGTCTCCCCCTTCTCTCCTGATCCCAGTGCTTCTGCCATTCTTTATTGATGTTTCCCCACACAATGCCCTTTCCCTCTGATTTTGATAACTTGATATTGATTTCAACAACTCCCTTTTTGGCTGCTTCTTTTGCCAACGTATCTGCTCTCTTGTTTCCTGGGATATCTGAATGTGCTGGGACCCACATGAATGTAACACTTTTCCCTTGCCTAACCACTCTTGAATTGGCAAACAAGATTTCATACAGCAGATCCTGGTGATTTCTGGCTGTACCTGTCTTAATACTTGCAACGGCCGACACAGAATCACTACATATTACTATTTTGCTAAACCTACCCTGTTCAGCCCATTCTAATGTCATCAATATGGCAAACAATTCAACAGCATACACACTTAAACAATCCAATGTTCTCTTGCTAATTCCCACTTGGTAACTAGGCACAGCAACTGCAGCCCCTGTGGCATCTGTCTGCGGATCCTTTGATCCATCTGTAAAAATCTGAACTCTGCCTTTATACTTCCGGTCCCTATAATTATAGTATTCACTAACTAAATCAGCATTCTTATTACTGTGCTTAATCTTAAGTAATTCCAGATCTACACTCACACTTTCTAATTCCCAGACAGGTCTAACAGGCCACACCACAGTTTCGCCAAACTCTTTATCATAGACTCCCACATTTCTTGCCACTTGATCTCCTGCCCATCCAAAACTTGATTTTTCCATCCTCTCCTTCTTCCAGCTTGTCTGCAGTACCCTTTTTGTTGGATGACTATCTCCATGCCCCCTTAGATTAACCCAGTAGTTAGCCACCAGCTGTTTCCGACGCAACCACAGTGGCATTTCACCTGCTTCCACTTGGAGTGCACACACTGGGGAAGTTTTAACTGCTCCTAAACACACTCGTAAAGCCTGAGCTTGTATAACGTGTCTGCTAGCACAGATTTTGCTGCTGATCCATATACGATACTTCCATAGTCTAATCTTGATCTAATTAAGGCTGCATAAATATATTTCAGAGATGCTATATCAGCTCCCCACTCCAATCCTGCAAGACACCTCATGACATTTATCACTTTTTTACATCTACTAACAACATATCTTATATGCTCCCTCCATGTTAACCTCATATCAAAATATACTCATACCAAAAAACGAAAACTCACAACTTTCTCTAAATTATTTCCATACAATTTCAAATTGCATTCCCTGAGTTTCTTTCTTGTGAAGAGCATAGATTTTGTTTTTTCAACTGAAAATTTAACTCCCCACTTTATTCCCCACTTTTTAATTTTGATTAATTCCATCTTGCACTTTCTTCACTATGTGTTCAACATTTCTCCCTCTTTTCCACAAAGCCCCGTCATCTGCAAACAATGACTTCCCCATATCCATAGGGATATTCATAAATATGTTGTTTATCATGATGGAAAATAAAGTTGGACTTACTACACTTCCCTGAGGTGTCCCGTTTTCCACAACACATTGGGTTGATAACTCTGACCCTATCTTCACCTGAATAGTCCTTCCATCTAAAAAGTCCATAACCCAATTAAACATTTTCCCTCCGACTCCCATTAAGTGCAGTTTGATTAAAAGTCCCTCTCTCCATAGCATATCATAAGCTTTCTCAACATCAAAAAACACTCCAACCACTGTCTCTTTATTTACTTGCGCTTTCCTTATTTCATTCTCCAGACACAACATTAGATCCATAGTATTCCTTCCTCTCCTGAATCCACTTTGATATGACGCCACCATACCTCCTTTTTCCAAAAAATACATTAACCTCTCATTTATCATACGTTCCATTAACTTACAAATGTGAGATGTCAAGGCAATTGGTCTATAGTTTCCAGGCCTGCTGGCATCTTTTCCAGGTTTCCTTATTGGAATAATTATCGCCTCCTTCCAGCTCCTTGGCATTCTCCCCTCTTCCCCCACAGTGACAACAATTTCCCCAGACTTCCTACACTCAGATGTTTTAACATGCTATAACATATCTCATCTTTACCAGGCGCTGTCTTTCCTGTTTTATCTACCATAACAAACGTATTTGCCAATAACTCTGCCTTTTCCTTATTTGTTACTGCAGTCTCATTTCCATCGGTCAGAGCTGGATAACTCCACTCCCTCCTGTCCCCTCCCATCTTTTTTATCATCCCCCATACTTCTCCCACCTGAGTTGTGTTTTCAATTGTACCACAGTACTTTCTCCAATGTGTCCTTTTTGTCTGTCTTATTATCCTCTTTACTACTGTCTGGGCCTGCTTGTACAGAATCATATGTTGAAAATTATGAGTTCTTTTGACTAGTTTAAACGCCTTATTTCTATTTCTCACTGCTTCCTTATACTTATCATCCCACCATGGTACCACTTTCTTCTTCATACTACCTTTACTTTTAGGAATGGATCCGAATGCAGCTGTCATTATGTCCTGCTTTATTTTGCTGTCAAGTGACTCTATGTCCATTCTATCATTAACCTGACTTAAATATCTATCACTTCCTTCCAGAAATTTCTCCCAATCAGCTTTCCCAAGGATCCATTTCCCACCTGTGTTCTCTATGGTCAATGAGACAGCAATATTTATCTTACCCCAGACTGGGTAATGATCACTCCCTATAGTACCTTCTTGGTACACTGTGGTTCAGTGCTAGTTTGTATTTGGCAGGATTGTTTGTTTGTTTGCTGAACAGGTTACCCTACAGGGTTGGAGTCCTGATCTATGTGGTCACTTCTGGCACTACGATCTTTACTTCACTCTAGTGTTTTTCTTTTGCGCCTCTGCACCTTGAACTGATGCACTTGTACGTCGCTCTGGATAACAGCGTCTGCTAAATGCCTGTAATGTAATGTAATGTAATACACTGTCCAATCACACACTGCTGCTATGTTGTTTGACACAAGTGTAAGATCAAGCACAGCTTCTCTCCCTGTATTAACATCTATTCTTGTACTACTGCCATCATTTAAACATACTAAATTCTTTTCATCTAAAAACTCTCCTATCACCTGACCATTAGCATCTGTTCTGTCACTCCCCCATAATGTGTTATGTCCATTAAAATCACCACACCAAACCGTGCTACTACCATTCTGCCCTTCTATCTCCTCAAGCTTGCTTAACTCTAGCCTTTTGCATGGATTATAGTAATTCACGATCACTAACTCTTTCCTTTCTGCCCACATTTTTACTACCACATACTCTTGCTCATTACCTACAGTACCCTCCAAAAGTATTGGAACAGCAAGGCCAATTCCTTTGTTTTTGCAATACACTGAATACATTTGGGGTTGAGATAAAAAGATGAACATGAGACAAGAGTTCAGAATTTCAGCTTTTATTTCCTGGTATTTACACCTAGATGTGTTACACTACTTAGAACATAGCACCTTTGGTATCAGACCACCCAATTTTTAGGTGAGCAAAAGTATTGGAACAGAGAGTATTTAAGTAAATGAAAGCAAATAACACTTAATATTTGGTAGCATATCTCTTGCTTGCAATAACTGCATCAAGCCTGCGACCCATTGACATCACCAAACTGTTGCATTCTTCTTTTGTGATGCTTTTCCAGGCTTTTACTGCAGCCTCTTTCAGTTGTTCTTTGTTTCGGGGGGTTTTTCCCTTTTCCCTTCAGGAGGTGAAATGCATGCTCAATTGGGTTAAGGTCTGGTGATTGACTTGGCCAGTCTAAAACCTTCCACTTTTTCTCCCTAATGAAATCCTTTGTTGTGTTGGCAGTATGTTTTGGGTCATTGTCTTGCTGCATGATGAAGTTCCTCCCAATTAGTTTGGACGCATTTCTCCGTAAGTTGGCAGACAGAATGTTTTTGTATTTATTCATCCTGCTGCTACCATCATGAGTTACATCATCAATAAAGATTAGTGAGCCCACTCCAGAAGCAGCCATGCAAGCCCAAGCCATGACACTTCCTCCCCCGTGCTTCACAGATGAGCTTATATGTTTTGGATCATGAGCAGATCCCTTCTTTCTCTATACTCTGGCCTTTCCATCACTTTGGTAGAGGTTAATCTTGGTCTCATCAGTCCATAAAACTTTGTTCCAGAACTTTTGTTTACTCGTCTCTGTACTTCTTTGCAAATTGTAATCTCGTCTTCCGATTCTTACTACTGAGGAGTGGTTTGCATCTTGTGGTATAGCCTCTATATTGCTGCTCTCTAAGTCTTCTTCGAACAGTTGATTGAGATACCTTCACCCCTGTCCTGATGAGATTGTTTGTGATGTCACTGACTGATGTTTTGATGTTTTTCTTCACAGCTTTCACAATGTTTCTGTCATCAACTGCTGTTGTTTTCCTTGGTCTTGGTTGCTCAGTACGCCAGCGGTTTCTTTTTATTTCAGGACATTCCAGGTTGTCGTACAAGCTATCCCCAATGCTTGTGCAATGGCTCTGATCGATTTCCCCTCTTTTCTAAGCTTGCTTTTCTCCCAAAGACAGCTCTCTGGTCTTCATGTTACTTTATCTTTTATAACATAAATGCAGTTTTCACAGGCAAAACCCAAGGCTAAAACCAAGAGTAGACATTCAGAACTATTTATTGTTTAACCAATCAATCTAACAGGACACATCTGGGCAACAAGAAACACCTGTCAGTCACATGTTCCAATACTTTTGCTCACCTAAAAATTGGGTTGTCTGATACAAAAGGTGACATGTTCTAAGTTGTTTAACAAATCTAGATAAAAATACCAGGAAATAAAAGCTGAAATTCGGATCTGTCATCTCATGTACATCTTTTGACCTCAAACTCAATTGTCTTCAGTGTATAGCAAAAACAAAGGAATTGACCTTGCTGTTCCAGTACTTTTGGAGGGGACTGTATACCTATTACTCCGTAAGGGATGCCTTGCTTTACAAAAGTGACACATCCTCCTCCTCCCCCCTCTGTCCTATCTCGCCTCACTGCCACATAACCACATAAAACAAAATCCAAGTTAGACTTTAACCAGGACTCTTGAATACACACGTCTGGTTTTTCTCTCCTACTGACTACAAACTGCTTGAAATCTTGCCCATTAGCAACCAGGCTTCTCGCATTCCACCGAAGAATTAAAATTATTAGTACAATCAACCCACACATGCCATTTCGTGACTTGACTGTACACTGAGTTCATCCCTTTCTTCTTCCCATTTTAAACCTATCATATCCAAGTGGTGCACTGCTGCTTTGACAATAACCTGAATCCTTTCTGTTTTAGATTTGATCTCAGACGTTGCATTTATCACTCCTGCTATGAAAGTCACCAATTTCTTCTTCTCTATCCATGCACTCTTCTTATCTTACTTTTCTTTTGCTGCCGCTTGTTCTTTGCTAAATCCTCACTCCTTATTCTGTTTTTCCTGTCCTGCCATCTTAACTGCCTCAGCATATGAGACTTTTCCCTTCCTCCTTATCTCCTGCACCTCTACCTCTCTTCTCAACACTTCACAACCCCAATAAGCCACGCTATGATTCCCTCCACAGTTACAACATTTTGGTCTCACTCCCTCTCCGCACTTCCCATACTCATGTTCCCCAACACATCTAGCACACCTTCTCTTCCCTTTGTACATCTTAGCCACATGCCAAAATTCCTGGCAGTTAAAACATCTCATTGGCTTTGGTATGAACTCTCTAACTCTATCTCACAAATCCAAAGTATAATTCCTTTGGGAGAACCTTTGTTTTAAACTCAATCAAAACGGTCTCAGTCTTTTAACTAACCTATTCCGCACCCTCAAGTTCTCTACCAGTTGCTTCATGCTAACTACAAGAGGTAATCCAGAAATTGCCCCCGTGCACCCACCACCCCTCTGCTCCCCCCGCTCTTACTTCTTTGGCTACTTTAGCTTTTCCAACACTACTCATTTTCTTCGCCTTCTCCATCTGACCTTCATTGTCGCATGCTATAAGCAAGTTTCCATCTCCCAAAACTCTCGCATACTTCACTTCTCCAATCTGTCCTCTAATTGTTTTAGTTAGCTTCAGCGGATCGACTTTCTTTACTCCCCCCTCTCCCTCAAATCTCACCACTATATTTATCACTCGTGCCTTCGGGTCCTCCTCCTCCCTCTCGCTCCCCTCACTCTCCGTTCCACCTGAGCTAGCTCTGTCCTCTTTTCCCTCTCTTTTACTTCTACTTTCCTTCATGCCTCTGTTTCCTCTCACCACCTGCCACTCACTCGCCCTCCTCTCACCTTCCTCCATGCTGTCACCATCCATCTCCCTCCCCGCCATCCTGTCAGGGATTGTAAGGAGGAGCAGTGCAAGAATACTGTTCCGGACCTATGCAGGCTGTCGGTTGATATTCCTACAAAATGCTCCCCCCGTCACCCAAACCTACTGCTACCACGTCCCGACGTCCGCAAAACAAAGTCAATATAGTATAATCAATGAAAATAAAGCCAAACTACATCAAAAAAAAAAAAACCAGCGTAGCACAATGCACCCTTCCAGAGACAAGTTTTATTTTAAACTGTTGCACGTCGACTCTGCATTAACGTTGACGTTGATTTGCAGCTAACCAGCTAAAATAAATCACAAACACTAGCAGCCGATCTTCCCACTCCAAAAACTGCCGCCAAACTGTTCTCCCTCCTTCTCCTTCCCTCCTTATATCTTGTGATAGAGACCTATAGTTTTAAGGAAGTGTATTACTTCCCTAGCTCTCTCTTTTGGAACGACCCCGTCGCCCAGCAATGATCTAAGGGAAATTCAGTCTCTCACTGAATGCTGATGCTGCAGCACTCCATCCTGCCAAATGGCACCTGCACATCTACACTATCCCTACTTAAACTTGCCTTAGCTACCTTGTCTGCGACCTCATTGACCTCAACCCCAACATGCGCTGGCACCCATAAAAACCTCACACTACATCCCTGCCTTTCCAGTTCAAAAACCATCATTAAAATCTTCCCAACTATGTCTATTCTAGCTCTTCCCTCCTCATCTCCCCCTAATGCCATCAAGGCAGATAATGAATCAGAGCACAAGACAACATTACCCAAACCCCCTTCTTCCACCCGCCACAGTGCCCACAATAAAGCAACCAGCTCAGCAGAGAATATTGATATCCCATCAGGCAACCTTCTACTCTGACAGACTTGTACATGGGGTACGTATAAGCCGACTCCCACTCTTCTGCTTTCAGGATCTCTTGAGCCATCAGTATAAATATGTATGTAGTTACCCCATCTGTTCCTAAGGTGATTCTCCACATACGCTGCAACATTTCCTATTTCACCTTTCTGTATTAACTCTTTTATTGTTAAGTCCACATCAACCTCTGTCCACATCCATCGAGGGATAGGTGGCCAGCATACAGAGGGCCCTACCTTCAGTCCATTAAATCTCAGTTCCTCTGAGTATTTCCTTACGGAATTTATATAGCTGCCCCTATTAATCCTACTGCCACCCTTTTCAAACTCCCAACACTCCGTTAACAGAGAAATTGATGGAAGAGCTGTTCCAAAGCTTAATCCAATAATTCAGAGCAAATTTTTCACGTCACAGCCTCAGTGGAGCCTCCCCCATTTCCACCAGCAGCGCTGGGATCAGCGTTGTCCGGAATGCCCCAGTGCACAACCTCAGAGCCCTGGCCTGAACAACATCCAACTTAGCCAGTGTAGACTTAGCCGCTGAACCATATGCCAAGCACCCATAGTCAAAGATTGCTCTTATCATAGCCTTATAAATCATCAGCATAACATTTCTATCTGCCGCCCAGGAACAGCCAGTCAAGCACCTCATAATATTTACAACCTTCTCACACTTACTTACCATTTTTTCCACATGTGCTTTATGTGTCAATTTTTCATCCAGCCACACACCTAAAAACTTAAAAACCTTAACCTTTTCAATGGGTTCTCCATATACCTTAAGCCCCTGACTGTCTATTTCCTTCTTTCTGCCAAAGATCACATATTTTGTCTTTGATACTGACAACCTAAAACCCCACTTATCAGCCCAAGTCTGCACCTTATCTAAGGCTCCCTGTATCTGCCTTATCAAATATTCAACATTGTGGCCTCTCTTCCATATTGCTCCATCATCTGCAAAGAGAGATCTACCAAAGCCATCTCCCACTTCATCAAACATATCATTCACCATTATATTAAACAGGACAGGACTGATAACACTAGCCTGCGGGGTCCCATTATCTACACTTACAGAGTCAGGAAGACTCCCCCCCACTTTTACCTGAATAGTACGGGATCTCAAAAAATCTTTAATCCAATTCAACGTCCTGCCTGAGTCCCTGCGTCATATAACTTAATTACAAACCCCTCTTTCCACAACATATCATAAGCCCTTTCTATATCTAGGAAGACACCAATCACCGCCTCCTTATTCACTAGAGCTCTCTTAATGTCTCTATCTAACATCAGGATTGCATCCGTTGTTGCTTGACCTAGTCTAAATCCGCTTTGAAATGGAGAAAAATACCCTATCTGCTCTAGTCTATGCACAAGCCGATCAGTAGCCATTCTTTCCATTATCTTACAGATAACTGCTGTAAGGGCAATAGGCCTGTATGATCCAGGACTGATGGCTTCCTTCCCAGGTTTCAAAATTGGAACGACCACTGCATGTTTCCACTCCGCCGGAATTAGCCCCTCCTCCCACACTGTATTAATCAAACGTAACATCTCCCCCAAAGCAAAGTCATCCATGTGCTTAAACAACTCATATCCCAGACCATCTCTTCCAGGGGTGGTATTATGCCCTTGCCTTACTGCACACTTCAGCGCTTGCATAGAAAATAATAAATTAATCCCATCACTATTATCAGTATTCGTTTCAAGTTTATGTCCTTCCTTCTCAAGCATTTTTTCCCTGCTCAGCTGTCCCTCTCTGCCCACATTACCAGTACTATGTACTCTCTGAAAAGACCTGCCTAATAGATCAGCCTCCTCCCTATTGCTTACAGCTTCTTTATTTCCTTCTACCGAAACAGTAATAGGCAGACCCCTGTTAAGCCCAGCCATCCAATGAATCATACCCCAAACTTGTTTAACAGTGGTTTCTGTACCTATAGTGCCACAAAACCTGCGCTAGCTTTCTTTCTTAGCCCCTTTTATAACCTTCCTAGCCTCTGCTCGCAGTCTCTTATATTCAATAGCATGGCTCTCAACTGGACTCTTTCTAAGCTGCCTATACGCTCTGTTACGAGCCCGCACTGCCTTATCACAAGCCTTATTCCACCATGGCGCTATTTTCCTCTCTTTCCTGTTCCCCTTGACTTTAATTGAATTTTCAGCCACTCTTCTCACTACAGAACAGAAGGACTTACTCCATTCTTCTACACTACCCTCACTCATAACATCTCCCAAATCTGCCGATAGTTGTTCTCTAAATTTACCAAAGCTTGCTTTTTGAAAGTTAAATCCTCTCACAGTGCTTTCATTCTCCACCTGCAAAACTCTACCAAACCGACTCAAAATGGGAAAATGATCTCTCCCCGTGGCGTAACGATCCAAAAGATCCTAATCCCCACACCTAGCTAACTCAGCCGATGCAAAAGTTAAATCTATACATGATAGACTCCCATTACCAACCTGAAATCTTGTCGGCCTTCCATCATTCAACATCACAAGTGAGCATTTATCCAAAAGCTCTCCTATTTACACACCATTTCTATCTTTATTTTTACTGCCCCATAAAGGATTGTGTGCGTTAAAATCTCCTGCCCATATGACTGGGGGCTGCACTTGACCCATTATTCCATCTAACTTCTCCATACTTAACTGGAGACAAGGGTTATAAAAAATTATCATTGACAATCTTCCCGATAAGCTCCATACTTTTACCGCACACTCAAGCTCTGGTATTATATTTACTCTCCTATACTAAATTCCTTCCCTTATAAACAGTGCACATCCTCCCCCAGAGGAATTACGATCTTTCCGTTAACAAACAAATCCCGGTATTACAAAATTCAGAGAAGGTTTCAGCCATGTCTCTTGTAAACAAATTATCTCCGGTTTTTCTTTAAAAGCATCCACAAACTTCTTTAACTCCTGCCCATTCACTACCAAACTCCTGGCATTCCACTGGAGGATAAAAAACATCTAAGTATCATCACCATCTACCATTCAATCCCTGTTATTTTTTTGGCCTTCTGTCTTTTGAAAACACATGATTATGAAGAACAGGTGGCTCAATCCCTCCAATCCCAAGGATCCTCACAGCAGCCTGCACCACACTTCTTACCACATCTGAATTTTTCTTGGTCTGCTTTACCTCACACAGCACTTTAACAATAAAAGCCAGGAAGTTAAACCTACTTACCACCACTGACTCCTGTTACACAGGTTACCTGAGAGGGGCCCTCCCCTTCTCTCCTTCTCACCTCATCTGCCTCACCCCATTTTGCAGCCTTTTTAACAGCCTCAGCATAAGACACCCCTTTATTTATCTCCCTATACTGCTATACCATCATTGCCTGCTTATATTGCTCACACTCACGATTTCCAGCAATATGCCCTGCACCACAACTACCACACTTAATCTCCTTTTCCTTACAATGAAAAATCTCATGCTCACCCCCACATTTACCGCACCTTCTAGTTCCACAGCAAGCAGCTGCAATATGGCCATACCTCTGGCACTTAAAACACCTCAAGGGTGGCCTCCTATGCGGATGAACTTTAAAGGACAAACATTCTAGGAACACTCGCTTCCTGAAAAGTTAATACCACAACAGTTGACTCACGTTTAGCTCCATCCCAAAAAACTCTTATTCAAAATGCCTCAGCAACCTTCACACCATCAATGCCCCTGACCAATTCCTCTATAAATATTTCAAGCAAGACCCCATAGATCACCCCTTTCATACCAGCCCTACTCCCTTGGACAAATCCTTCCACTCGCCTCTTCCCTATCGCATCCAGGGAAACAGCTTTGGCCAACTGAGCAGCAGACTTACAGAAAACAAGCAGCTTTCCATCTGCCAGAATCCTTGCATTTAGAATTTCACCCAGCTCTTCTTTCAATGCACTAGCGAGCCAAATAGGGTTGAATGAGCTAAACCCTGACTGCCCTTCCTTCAGTTTAAAGATCACTTTAAACTCTCCTGACTGACTGATGTCCATTCTCATTATCTTTACGTGCTCTCCCCCTCCGTCTGACTCCTGAGATAAATTAGGCTACGAGTAGTATTAGTTTTCCTTTTCCTGTTTTTCCCCTTACTACTTTCCCAACTTCCCCCCAACCTTCATCCTCAGATTGCATAGAACTAGAAACAGCAGCTCAATTTCTTTGTTTTATTGATTAAGACAACATTTAATCGAATTCTCGTGTTGTTTGTACGGGTTCCGATCAGCTCCCAGATCGTACCAGGGGACCAGGGATAGGGAGGTCAAACCTGTTTTGGCGATTTTTAACATATTTTGACTGTTTATTTTTCATATATAAGGTCATACGTGCTACCATATAATGAAATAACAACATATAAATCGCTAACCTGCCAGAAAATAACGGTTGTTTGCTTTAATAAGATTTTTTAAAAACTAGCCACTTCCTTTTCCGTGTAATCACTTTAGTTGGTGGGAAACAAATCGCCGCCTGTGCGACTTTGAGGGTGCTGTCAGCCATTCACAACTAGAGGGCAGAATCATGGGACAGATTATTTGCCAATAATGGTGCGTTGTTTGTATAAACTATGTGCTTAGTAGGTTAGGGTGACCAGACGTCCCCGTTATCCGGGGACAGCCCTCGTTTTTGGTGGCCTGTCCCCGGCTGGAGCTGTCCCTGGAAATGTCCCCGTTTTTAACTGTGCGTTAAAAATAGACCGCAAAGTGAAATAATTTTGTAGTGACCCTGTACAGTTCTGGGTTTGCGGAGTCAGCCTGTCAATCACCCTGCTCTCTCCCAATCACAGGAATGCATAAAATGTTGGTCTCGTGCATGCTTGTGATTGGGGGAGCAGCGGGGGGGGGAGAGGGCTGGCCCCACTTGGTACATATGCACTGTTCTGCATTCTCTTTCTACTGTTGTAATGTAATTCTACTGTTTTCTGTTGTAATAATAAACCGTTTTAATTTGTGAATGCGACTTTTGTCTCTGACTCATAAGTGAAGCATTACAATATTTCACAAGAAAGACCGGCAGAGCCTACCAGTTGACGTCTCAATCCGTTGTGCTTGTTTTGGCCAACAGAGGGGGCTGCTCGCTATAGCAGCTTCATATCACTCTTCTTCTATTAACTACTTGCTTGCGCTAGTTTTAGAGAAAACTGCTGTGGAAATCTCGGCCAGAAGCTAGCATGTATTAAACCATTTTGTTTGACCATTTTCTTTATTGTGTGTTCTATAGTTTACCATAGCTTCACTCACCATGGTACTGTAAACTTGCTGCTTGCTGCTAAGGCTCCCCCTCCCTCTCTGTGCCCGTGCTGTGTCGTCTCCCGCCCCTTACGTCACTGCTTGCTCGATGTCCGTTGTCTGTGATTGGTTGACTGTTACGTGGGCATGACGAGGAAATCGTGGGTAATTTGCATACGGGGAGGGAATAAAACTGTGTTTGAGTGTGGGAGGGAGAGAGTGAATCTGCTAAATGAAGAGAGAATACCTGGTGCTGTACATTGCTTGCTTGCTTAATTTGTGGCGAGTAAAACGAAGCTCAGCTGGAGCGATTCGAGCACGAAAATCTCGTCTCTGCCTCATTCGTGACCAAGGATCGTCACAATATATTGACCGCCGAACTGGAAATGTCCCCGGTTTTCATTTCAGAAATCTGGTCACCTTATAGGTAGGTCTATAAATAAAGCAGCTTATTTGCAGTGTTGGGGAAGCTACTTTGAAAGCATAGCTTTGCAAGCTACCAACTACTTCACACTGGAAGAAGTTGAAGACAGCAAAGCTACCCTACGGAGAAATCTAGTTTGGTTAACTAAAGCTACTTAGAAAAAGTAGTTCAAACTAGGCCTATGTGTTATAGGTCATGACGTGTTCTGTGCATCTCGGCACACCCCTGGATCTAGGCTTTGCCAGAGCGGTCGTCAATTTTTGTGAATAAATATAAGTTAAGAGTGTTAACACAACGTGATGTGTTGTTTCAGTGTTTAGGCAAAACCACTACATGGTACCAGGAGTTGTCGAAATCACGTTAGACTCGCGTGCAGATGAGCAAGAGACCAACAAGTTGGACGATGAACAGCAAGTAGCTTTGGTTGCTAGTGCTAGCAGTGTTAGCGTATGCTAGTTAAGATGCATGGGCGAGGGAGAACACGTGGCTGGAAAATATGGAGCATCATTTAAAGCCTCCGACTGAACTAAAGTTGACGGGGAATGTCGAGGAAAAATGGAGAAAGTTCAAGCAACGATTTGACCTGTATGTGACTGCAATTAGGGGTGACGAAATGGTCGATGCACAAAAGGTTGCGTTGTGTCTAATGGTAGCTGGTGCAGACGCATTGGATGTCTTCAATAGCATGCAGCTAATGGAGGAGCAAAAGACGGATTTTAATGTGGTGGTGGAACGTAATTGTTGTAACATGGCAGTGTAGCTAACTAAAGGCCAGTTCAGATCAGCGATTCACAACGAGACTGGATGCAACTTGCAAAATTCCAAGACGTCTGATTGTAAACGTTCTAAAACTGCACTTGGCGATTTGACAAGGTGGGTCTTTTGAGACCCCAGGCAACGGCTTCAGATGCTCTGCAACTAACCAGTTCACACCGCTGCAATTTTCTCTGCAACATTCTAAAACTGTTTTGTCTCGTTGCGAATCATTGATCTGAACTGGCCTTAACATTACCGTTATTTACATTGCCATCAAGTTCATCCATATATTATAATGATCGGAATAAAGCCGTCTTTGCATAGAGTATTAACCCCGGGGTATAGGTGGAGCAGAGCCGGGTCTGATTTCTGTGTAAAGATGTCAAGCCGGAGAAAACTAAATGAAAAAATACGGCAATATGGATTAGCGTTGTTATTATTTTATTACGCTTCCTCATATGTTCCTTCAGCCTTGATGCACTTTTTTGATGAAATCTCTGTTTTTTTTTATTCTTCTTGTTCTGATTGCTAATTTAACACCCAGCTCAGCTTTATTCTTGAACAGGTTAGCTAGCAAAACCAGAAACACCAGGGCAACATTTTGCAAGGCAGTTGTTTCAAAAATGTCACACAACAATCATTCATGAGAAAGACAATGTTTATTGTGCACAAGATACATAATTGCACGAGCCACAGTAAATCCCTTGGATTCTTTGCAGTGTAAAGATGTTCATACCGGGCAAAAGGTGGATAAAGAACGTCTGTGGAAATTGATCATCACTAATTCTACCCCAGGTCTGCTACAGCATTTTAACCCGGCTCGGCAGTGTAAAGACAGCTTAAGTTAGCCTAATCAATGAATTAATATGTACATAACGTTACTTAACGTTAAATAAACGCCGTAACAACCATTTTTTATTCAGTAAATAGTAAGTGTTATAGTCACCGTGACCCAGGTGCCAACTGACTGACGTCACACAGGCGACACTGTTTGGAATTTGGGAAGTGAAGTCCAAAAACACACCTGCAATTACCGCTTATCGCCATAGATGCCGCCAATGACAACGAAATGAAGATCTTCGAGATTATGATTTTAATATCGTTTTAAAGTAACAATCAACAATAACAATGTTGAATATGGTAAAGACTGTCACACCTATTTCTCATGTTCGAATGAATGGCAATATCCTGAGAACAGTGAGATTTTGGTGCCTTTTAATCTATATACAGCTCATGTTTTAGTGAATGGTATATTCACATGGACATGGACAATGAGAGCTAGCATGGAGGGGGTGGTTCTGGGACGCTGGAACTAAATGTTGAGCCTTCCCAAGGTGTTGTGGGGCTAACTTGATGAAACACCGGTGACAGGAGGTGCCCACTTGATAACCGTGGTGATATGCTGGCTCGCACTGCCTATGTATCTACACGTTGGGTTGTGGTGGCCATTAGGGGGCCATGTGGTAGGGTGTGTAGCATCGGCATTGTCAATACCTGGAGCTCGCATCAACGGAGCACGGGTCTGTTGAAGTTGGCAATGCTGTTTGGGGGCCGCTATGGGCCATGTAATACATTCATAGTGTGTAGTCCCATAGTCTAAATATTCATAGGCATGTTAGACTTTCTTTTGGCAATGGGATTGGGTTTCTTCATTGAGCGCTTATCCTTTTCATTAGGGCACAAGTATCTTATGTTTATTATAAATAAATAAAAACACAAAACACAGATCTAATTGGGCACTAACTGACACTGCTGGCTTGAAACAGCCCACTCAGCAGTTCAGAACTCGCATTGTACCGCAATTCTATACTACAAAAATTTATGTTGAACATAATCATCTAAGAGAGGGCATTCATAAAGACTACCTTCTTCATCTACGTATTCAATTACAAGTAAATTACCTGTCCCGCTAGCGACTACTATGTCTGTTTGCCATTGTTCTTCATCTGACCATGTGCTTCACAGTCCTACCTATCATGTCTGCAGCACTGACAGATTCAAGCTCTACATTCCCTTGCTGAAAATCCCCCCATAAATCCCACCGTCTCACCCTCTCTTCCCCATCATACTGCAAAGTGTATACCTGCCCATCATTAATCTCATCATTGTCTATTACTGTAGCCCAATGCCAGATTTTGCTGCCATCATCATCACACGCATGTCTGACTAGCTTATCAACAAGCTGATCTGCTGATACAACATGTGGCACCCTAGCCTGCAGCAGCCCCCCTCTTTTTCTACCTACATCCCTAACCTGTCCCTGCTGTTTCCCTGCCAGGTGCCTGCTGTTTCCTTGACCCGAGCAATATACTCTTCAGATTACTGACCAGTTAAAAACTCCATTAACATTTTTCATTCCGAGGACAACCCGTCTAAATTTTAACTGTGTTGATACAGCAAGCCGTTGTGTCCTTTGATCTAAAGTCTGCAGCTGTTCATCTACCTCCTCAGTAGTTGTCCACAAGCCTCCATCTTTAAACAACTCAAGTGCAAGATTTTGCTTTGTGACAACATCCCTAACTTCCCTGTCTGCCTGTCTTGCCCTAGTTTCTTGTAATGTCCTCATCCTCTCATCTCTGATAGCCTGGGCTCTTTCATGAAAAGTGGCTATTTGCTTGTGCACAGATTTTCTGGCTACAGACAATACCTGTGCTTTCCTGTCAATATAGGGGCGATATAGCTCAGGAGGTAAGACCGATTGTCTGGCAGTTGGAGGGTTGCCGGTTCAAACCCCGCCCTGGGCATGTCGAAGTGTCCTTGAGCAAGACACCTAACCCCTAACCTCTAACTGCTCTGGCGAATGAGAGGCATCAATTGTAAAGCGCTTTGGATAAAAGCGCTATATAAATGCAGTCCATTTACCATTTACCATATCTAACCTTGACAACCACTCCCAGGACCTGTTCTGCTTAAAAAGATGCCAAACATGCCAAAGATGTCAAACATGCCAAAATCCCTCTCTGAACTAACATCTGTTTTTGGAACACTGGCAAGTTGTTCCTCTAGTTCCTGTGTCACCTCTGAGTACCGACCATGCTGCAAATGGTCTGCCAGCATGCAACTACATACTCTAACAAGACTAGTTAAAAGGATCTCAATTGCCTGGACAGTGAGAGTCAAACTGTGCATTGGTGTTCCACACTAAACACTAAAAAACAGTTCTGTCCTCTATATCGATGTCCTCAAAAAGCCTCACTTCCCCTGTCAGAAATGGGAGGATCTATTACTAGCTTGCCAATCAGACCCAATGCCCTACAACCTGCAAGAAACTGAGGAACACCAATGTCATCATTCACAGCCTGAACAAGCTTGTTCTGTGTCCTATTGACTGCTGTGAATTCACTAAGATCATTGCTGAGGGAGTATACACCAGCAGCATTGTGAAACATAATATTTTCCCTATTGCCTTTAAATGGGGCTAGGGGAACACTGTCAGACCCATTCTTATCCATCAGAAATGTTCTGAACTGGACAGGTTTGCCACTCCTCTCACATCCACGTTCCTGTACAAGTTTGGACACTGAGTAGGCGAACAGTGCCACTCTCTTTTCTAAAAAATCACTATTTCCTGTCTGGGTGCCACGCCTGCTACCTACTGTATCAGTGCCAGACACCAAATGTTCACATTTACCAAGTGTGTTATTGGCTTGGTGTGACAAATTATCAATAAGATGCAAGCTGCAAAATAACTCATTTACAACATGTAGGCTTGCTTTCTCTTCCTCACTACATGCATCAAACCCCTCCACCATATCCGGCAGAACGCTGGATCTGTATTCCGTAAGTATTTAATTGAAATTTTTCTCAGCACTAGCCCTATCGCTCATTAAATTTTTGATCTTGATGTTTTTCTCACAGAACTCAACATTCATCTCTCCGCCACCGCTGCTAACTACATCCTGAATCATTTGTTTAACAGTATTAAAAGTGCACTGGGCAGAGCCAGAAGATTTCTCTCTCAAACCTAAATGTAGCCTACTGCCATCTTTTAAATATACACCTGTAGTGCCATATTTATGTCCGTACTTTCTAGTGGCATCAGTATAGAGGGTGATGTCTTCTTCTGTCAGAATGGCATCTAGCACATGCTGGAGTGCCACCTATCATGCCCCAAGACCATGTATTTACAAAAAGGGGCACTTGGCAGCCTCTCTACCTGGGTGCCAGCAAGCTTCTCTAAAATTACCTTCACCACCTCTGTGGCTTTATTAGTTGTCACTAAATCCATATATACCTCCCTAACAGCCTCAGTATATTTGCCATGCTCAAATGTGGATATTCTTGCATTCCCCTGCACAAGCCAATTTAATTCCTCCCTCACTGCAAAATGTTCCCTCCTCCAAAATTCTACCTACTCATTTAAAACCTGCACCTGCTCTAGTAAATCAGAAAGCGAAAACACGCTGGTATAATAAAACAATGACGATAATACATATGTAGTCCGCTTCGTTCCGTTGCTACCATAACATAACACACTATCTTGTGTCTACAGCTGCAGTTTCTCGCTGCAATTACTCATATTGAATATAAACAAAAGACGCAATTTATGCTGTACTCTGCCAATGTCTAAATAAATAATATGGTGCAGTGAGCGTAGGAAGCAGGTAGCATAGATGGCGAGTTGATCTTTCGTTTTTTGCTACTAAACGTTTGTTAGTAAAAGCTTTGAGAGGATGAATCATTACTTTCCTTTGGCATGGATCCATTTGAAGACAATATCGGGTGAGTTCGTTTAGTCTTTAAATCCGTCATTATGGTGAGAGAAATCGTATTCTCAATTTAATCTCTAAATTGACTGTAAGCTTAGGGTTGTAACTAGGTAGCTGTTTCGTCGGTGACTTAGTCTTAACTCGTCTTAATTATTGCTGGTATTTTTGCATAGACTGCGTTGCTGCTGTTCTTGTGTTAGTGTTAATCAGTTTAACCTACAGGGTCCAAGTTGAACTATGCGGTTGTTCTCTGCACTTGGAACGGTACTTCTCTCTAGGGTTTTCAACACACTTGTTCCTGGTTATGGTTATACACTTTGTTGTACGTCGCTCTGGATAAGAGCGTCTGCCAAATGCCTGTAATGTAATGTAATGGGATATTCCGTAGCAACAAGATAAACCCGACATTAGCCCTAAACTATGCCAATACAGCAGTGAAAACGCTGCTCACTGAATAACGAAATAAACGAGACATTTTTTTAAAATTATACCATGTCATTCTACAGTCAATATTTGGGACTAAACATTGAATAAATATACAATCTTACCATTGGCTTTACGCGTAGAGATATCCCTTTTGCGAATGAGTGGTCATATATTGTCTTGGACAATCCGTTTGTGAAATATAGGCGCATATGTGACGCCTGGGTCGGCTACCTTCAAAAATAGCTGTGCATAATACCACACCTGTTGCTTACGACATTGTCGCCCTTTTTAGTACAATTTGGCTTGATTGACAATTCATTTATTCAGTAGGTGAGAGTATAAGCTTTCTAACGATGTATAACATGTCTGATTTAGCTCTTGGAATAGCGTTTTATAGGTCAGAGTAACCGAAAATTCTAAATTCTAAATAAATAAAACGGTAGGCTGCTCTGCCTGCAGCTTGCAGGTCGCGAGTTGATATTTCGTTTTTGAGTTGTTTCGTTTTTCCTCAATGTCGTATTTATTATTTGAAATGTGTATTATTATTCTATCTGTCTCTGAGGCGCTCTGAAATGTGCATTCTCTGCTAAGTTGAGCAATGGATTGGAATAGGTATGTGTCTGACGTAATGTTCCACGGTAGCCTATACCGAAACTTCAGCACTTTTTCGGTACTTAAAAAAGAAAAAGAAATTGTTCCGTATTAGAATTTTCCGACGTTCGGTAGTTTTGCGTCAAATGTAAAAGCCAGGGAAATGTGTCTCCCGCATTACTGATTGAGAGGATAAAAGTGTAATTTGTCAGAATCTTCGCTAGATGGCAGTAGCAACTAAGGTTGGCAAGTGAGGTGACCTGCGCTTCTTCGTGGTTGATACAGCGCAAGCTTAGACTCAATTCACTTCAGTAGCAATAGCTGTTCTAATTTGTAAATATTTTATTATAGGAAGATGCTGTATTGTTATTGAAATATGCAGTTTTTAGATATATTATAAAGTGAAAGACCTGTTTAAGGATAATTTACTTTAAAATTGTTTAATTTTTGAAATATGTTTAATATAGTTTTCTATGGTTTAGTGTTGTCACACTATAGTCCTATGCTTATTGATATGTTGAACAGGCTTCAACTTAAAGGTTGTTAATAAACCAGGTTTTTAATAAACCGTGACTTTGAAAATGTGGTCATCCCTTGTGGACATTACGTTTCTGATCTATGAAGCTATTTTCAGTATTGTTAGGTACCAAGTATTGAATCAATATTGTTGCAGTATCGAGTATCGTGATACTAAACATTACATTACATTACATTACATTCATTTGGCAGACGCTTTTATCCAAAGCGACGTACAAGAAGTGCATTTTCATGATCGTAGACAACTGCTGAACACGGGTTCAGTAAGGTACAATTACTTATTTTGTACAGCTATTTCTAGCTGAGAACAATGAACACTATCCTGGTCTAACATCTGCAAAGCCAAACTAGGCAGAAGATTAAGCTAGAGTATTAGGACAAATACAATTTACCAAGAAGTGCAGGGATGGGGCAACATGTAACAAGTGACAAGGAAAAAAGGGTTTTTTTTTTTTTTTTTTTTTTTAATATATATACACAGCATGGTGGTGGTTATTCTAGGTATAGTCTGAAGAGATGAGTCTTCAGGCCACGGCGGAAGATGGATAGTGAGGGGGAGGTTCGGAGAGGGACGGGAGTTCGTTCCACCACTGGGAGCTAGGGTGGAGAAGCTCTGTGATCCCTTTGGGCGGGTGGGAGGGGTTACAAGACGCCCTGCTGCTGCAGAGCGGAGTGGTCGAGCAGGCACATAGAATTGAGTCATGTCCTGCAAGTAGATGGGGGCTGTCCTGTTGGCGGCAGTGTAGGCAAGGGTCAGGGCTTTGAATCGGATCCTGGCAGCGACCGGTAGCCAGTGAAGTGATCGCAGCAGAGGAGTGACGTGGGAGAATTTGGGGAGGTTGTAGATGAGCCGGGCAGCGGCATTCTGAGTCATCTGTAGTGGCTGTATGGCACAAGCTGGCAGGTTTGCAAGGAGAGAGTTGCAGTAATCAAGGCGAGAGGTCACCGTAGCCTGGACGAGCAGCTGGGTGGAGTGCGTCGTCAGGTATGGTCGAATCCTCCTGATGTTGTATAGGAGGAATCTGCAGGACCTTGATGTTGCCTTGATGTGCTCCTTGAGGTCCAGTTGGTCATCCAGGACCACCCCCAAGCTCTTGGCAGAGTGAGAGGCAGTCACTGTGGTGCCATCAACCGTGATTGAGAGTTCACGAAGCAAGGAGGTCTTGTGCGGGAAGAAGAGCAGCTCAGTTTTGTTGAGGTTGAGCTTCAGATGGTGGCTGGCCATCCAGGTGGAGATGTCAGCCAGGCAGGAAGAGATCTTATCATTGACCAGTGTGGCCGAGGGGGGGAAAGAAAAGAAGAGTTGTGTGTCATCTGCATAAACCTGGTATCGGTATGAAAGTCCAAATTTTGGTATCGTGACAACACTAGTGTGACACCTTTTTTAGTTGCGGCATGCGGCATTTTTTAGTTGCGGCATATCTCACATATTATTAGTGTGGTTGCCTTAGGCAAACACACTATTATTATCCCACATATTATTCTTAGTGTGGTTGCCTTAGGCAAACACACTATTATTATTGCACATATTATTTATTATTATTAGTGTGGTTGCCTTAGGCAATCACACTATTATTATCGCACATATAATTTATTTATTATTATTCCACCCAATTTTTGGACCGCTACTCCTCCCAGAGTTTTCGCACCACATACACGTGCCATATGTCAAATTGACCGGCTTCTTTGGGAATCGATTGCTATTACTTTGTGGAAAGTTTCGCTGCACGGTTTTTGAGAAATATGACTTTTTTTGGCCATTTTTTCCCATTGAAAATGAATGGGCAGTCTGACGTCATAAAAATGTGAATTATGAAGTTACAGCATTGGTCGGCTTTGCACACGTGATGCGCTCCGCTCTACGGTCTCACCTTTCGGTTGACCTAAAAAAACGATATTCCAAAACCAAAAATAGACGTGCTGTTCTGCCTGGTTAGAAAGCTTATGCTCTCACCTACTGAATAAACGAATTCTCAAACAAGCCTGACGGTACTAAAAAGGGTAACAACGCCGTCAACAAAACGTGTGCAGCAGCTTCTGGTCCGGTCTTACTCCAGAAAAAGACGCCAGCTTGTAATACCACATGTTGCTTTGGGTGTTCTCTAACTTTGTAGTACAAACTGGCTTGATCTACACATCATCGATCTAATAGGTGACAGAATAAGCTTTCTAACAATGTATAATATGTCAAATTTTACTTTTGTAATACCGTTTTATATTCCAGCGAGTTGGAAACTTTGGTCTCTTTATAACTGCATTCAGTGAGTGAAAGCAACGCTTTCTCACCCAAACGCGTTTGCTACAGTACACAACTCCACTTGCCTGTTGATGCACCCCTCGTGAAAACAGAAGTTACTAGTACTGGCTACCAGCCGATACTTATTCACAGAAGCTGTATGCAACACATATTTCTCTCCTCGGCTAACACGTAATAGGCTATCCTCTGTCTATGAGTTGGTATCTAAGGTAACAGATTAAACTCTGAATTGCAGCCCAGTTACATGTTTTTAGTTGGTAAAAAATGAGCTGAACTTAACGTAAAACCATAAATCAATCAAATTAATCTCCCTAGCCCTGTCTTGCTTTTTAAAATGGTGCCGCCGCGCAGTGTACATATAGGGTTTTTCCAAGACCCTCTGAACTGGCCAGCTAGCTTTATGATTCGCCGTCACTCGTCACAGCATACCGTGAATGAAACACTGATCTCAAGTATTGATGAAGGATTAATTTAGCTCTGAATATGTGTGTTGCAAATCAAGTCGTTGCCGTGATGTTATAGCATATATACCATACTATGTCTCTGCTTATACTACAGAAACTGTTCACTCCGTTCAGCACAAAGTCGACTTTGCGTTGGCGGCAACCACACTTCACAATTTCTGCAGGAATTGTCTAGTTAGTGTGGTTGCCTTAGGCAATCACACTACTATTATCTCACATGTTATTATTATTAGTGTGGTTGCCTTAGGCAATCACACTATTATTATCGCACATATTTATTATTAGTGTGGTTGCTTTAAGGCAACCACACTACTATTATCGCACATATTATTATTCTTTCCACCCATTTTTTGGACCGCTACTCCTCCCAGAGTTTTCACACCACATACACGTGTCATATGTCAAAATGACCGGCTTCTTCGGGAATCGTGTGCTATTACTTTGTGGAAAGTTTCGCTGCACGGTTTTTGAGAAATATGAATTTTTATGCCCAATTTTTCCCCATAGAGATGAATCGAGAAGGTGACGTCATTCATATGCGAACGGTGAAGTTACAGCATTGGTCGGCTTTGCACACGTGATGCGGTCAGCTCTACGGTCTCAGCAGCCAGGATAGGAAATAGCTGATTGCGGAAGTGAAAGAACGATATTCAAAATGAAAAATTACAAATGAAAACGCTGTCAGCTAGGTATATCAACAAACATATGGCTTAGGCATACCCAGAAGTCCTCAATAATAATAGTATTTCACGAGATATTACGCAAATTCGTTGACGACGTTTTGTCACATGCAGCGTCTTAGAATGCTAGTGCTAACAAACAGTGAATGGCTTTAATGCGATAATGAGAGCACTTTCGATTGACCTAAAAAAATGATATTCCAAAACTTAAAATAGACGTGCTGTTATACCTGGTTAGAAAGCTTATGCTCTCAGCTACTGAATAAATGAGTTCTCAAACAAGCCAGACTGTACTAAAAAGTGCAACAATACCGTCAACAACACGTGTGCAGCAGCTTCTGGTCCAGTCTAACTCCAGAAATTTGGGTCGGCTAACACGTAATAGGCTATCCTGTGTCTATGAGTTCGTATCTAAGGTAACAGATTAAACTCTGAATTGCAGCACAGTTAAATGTTTTTATTTGAATGGTAAAAATGAGCTGAACTTAACCTAAAACCATTAATCAATCAAATTAATCTCCCTTTCCCTGTCTTGCTTTTTAAAATGGAGCGGTTGTGCAGTGTAAATATAAGGTTTTTCCAAGACCCTCTGAACTGGCCAGCTAGCTTCATGATTCGCCGTCACTCGTCACAGCATACCGTGAGTAAATCGCTGATCTCAAATATTGATGAAGGGTTAATTTAGCTCTGAACATGTGTGTTGCAAATAAACTCGTTGCCGTGATGTTATAGCATGTATAGCATACTCTGTTTCTGCTTATAGTACAGTAGAAAGTCGACTTTGCATTGGCGGCAACCACACTTCACAATTTCTGCAGGAATTGTCTAGTTATTAGTGTGGATGCCTTAGGCCATATGTGTCAAACTCAAGGCCCGCGGGCCACATCCGGCCCGGCATACAATTATATTCGGCCCGCGAGATCATTTTATATAGATCTATTATCATTGTTATTAATCGACCAGCGATATGAAGCGCTGATAACACACAAACTACAGATCCCATAATGCAGCGCAACAGCTCTCTTGCCCAACGATAGGTTACACGGGAACATTCCCGCGTCAATCAACTCAAGCATCTATTGCTGTTTACAACCCTACTGTAAAGTCAAAGCTAGCCCCTAACAATGGCGAAAAGAAAGGTTGATTCTGAAAACAGAGCCTTTCAAAACCGATGGGAGGCTGAGTATATGTTTATTGACATTGCTGGTAAACCCGTGTGCCTTATTTGTGGAGGAAATGTGGCTGTAATTAAGGAATTTAATCTAAGACGGCACTTCGAGACAAAACACCAGGATAAGCTGAAAAACCTGAGTGCAGAGCAGAAGCTACAGAAAGTAGAAGAGTTAAAGAAGAATCTGACATCTCAGCAGACGTTTTTCACCAGAGCGAAATCACAGAGTGAAGCTGCTGTGAAGGCAAGCTTTATTGTGGCAGAAGAGATAGCCAAATCAGCCCGGCCATTTACCGAGGGAGTTTCTGAAGAGCTGCATGATGAAGGTGTGCGATGTCTTGTGTCCAGACAACAGGCAGATATTGGCAAATGTAAGCCTGAGTAGAAATACGGTTGCTGATCGGGTTTGTGAGATGGCCACTGATTTAAGAACACAGTTGATGGAAAGAAGCAAAGACTTTATTGCATACTGTCTTGCTGTGGATGAAAGTACTGACATGACGGACACTGCACAGCTAGCCATCTTCATCCGTGGAGTGGACTCCAGTTTGTGCGTTACAGAGGAAATATTAGAAATCGATTCACGGTACAACGACAGGAAAAGACATTTTTGAAAACGTAAACGAACTTGTTGCCAAGAAAAGATGCCAAGCATCCAGCTCTGACAAAACAGCATAAGAGCAAAGAAAACTAAATGTTTTGATTTGTTATTTTTATTTTTTGCTGAAAAGCACAAATTTTATTTATATTTCCAGAGTTTTTTGGACCATGCTCATATTTTGAATTTGTATAATTTTGACAAGAGATATTTTTATGGAGAGCAAAGTATTTTAAGTTATATAAAGTTTAAATTAATTTATTCTAGAATAATATTCCTGTCTGTTTTTATTGATATTTATGTTCAAAAAACATTTAGTTTTAGCGTGTTCAATAAATGTTTATCCTGTTCGGCCCGCGACCTAAAGTGTGCTTTGAGTTTTGGCCCCCTGTGCAATTGAGTTTGACACCCCTGCCTTAGGCAATCACACTACTATTATTGCACATATTATTATTTTTCTATCTTTCCACCCATTTTTTGGACCGCTACTCCTCCCAGAGTTTTCACACCACATACACGTGCCATATGTCAAAATGACCGGCTTCTTTGGGAATCGTGTGCTATTACTTTGTGGAAAGTTTTGCTGCACGGTTTTTGAGAAATATTAATTTTTATGCCCAATTTTTCCCCATAGAGATGAATGGAGAAGGTGACGTCATTCATATGCGAACGGTGAAGTTACAGCATTGGTCGGCTTTGCACACGTGATGCCGTCAGCTCTACGGTCTCAGCAGGCAGGATAGGAAATAGCTGATTGCGGAAGTGAAAGAACGATATTCAAAATAAAAATTACAAATGAAAACGCTGTCAGCTAGGTATACCCAACAAACATATGGCTTAGGCATAACCAGAAGTCCTCAATAATAATAGTATTTCACGAGACATTACGCAAATTCGTTGACGACGTTTCGTCACATGCAGCGTCTTAGAATGCTAGTGCTAACAAACAGTGAACGGCTTTAATGCGATAATGAGAGCACTTTCGGTTGACCTAAAAAAACGATATAAAAAAACAACAATAACGTGCTGTTATACCTGGTTAGAAAGCTTATGCTCTCAGCTACTGAATAAACGAATTTTCAAACAAGCCAGACTTTGCGTATTTGCATGCTAGTGCTAACAAAGAGCGAATACGTTCTATGACATGATGACATAGCTTTCGGTTGACCTAAAAAAACGATATTAAAAAAACAAAAATAGACGTGCTGTTATACCTGGTTAGAAAGCTTATGCTCTCAGCTACTGAATAAACGAATTCTCAAACAAGCCAGACTGTACTGAAAACTGGAACAACGCCGTCAACAGCACGTGTGCAGCAGCTTCAGGTCCGGTCTAACTCCAGAAATTTGGGTCAGCTAACACGTAGTAGGCTATCCTGTGTCTATGAGTTCGTATCTAAGGTAACAGATTAAACTCTGAATTGCAGCACAGTTAAATGTTTTTATTTGAATGGTAAAAATGAGCTGAACTTAATCGTAAAACCATAATCAATCACATTAATCTCCCTAGCCCTGCTTGCTTTTTAAAATGGAGCGGTTGTGCAGTGCAGATATAACGTTTTTCCAAGACCCTCTGAAGTGGCCAGCTAGCTTTATGATTCGCCGTCACTCGCCCAGCATACCGTGAGTAAATCGCTGATCTCAAGTATTGATGAAGGTTAATTTAGCTCTGAATATGTGTGTTGCAAATAACTGGTTGCCGTGATGTTATAGCATGTATAGCATACCTGTCTCTGCTTATACTACAGAAACTGTTCGCTCCGTTGAGCACAAAGTTGACTTTGCGTTGGCGGCAACCACACTTCACAATTTCTGCAGGAATTGTCTAGTTAGTGTGGTTGCCTTAGGGCAACTACACTATTATTATTGGCCTTAGGCACTACACTATATTATTGCACATTTTTATTAGTGTTGCCTTAGGCAACTACACTATTATTATTGCCACCCCCATTTTTTGGACCGCTACCTCCTCCCAGAGTTTTCGCACCACATACACGTGCAATATTCAAATCGAGCGGCTTGATCGGGAATGGTGTGCTATTACTTTGTGGAAAGATTGGTTGCACGGTTTTTGAAAATTTGAATTTTTTGGGCATTTTTCCCATAGAGAATGAATGGCGGAATGTTCACCTTTGTGATGTCACAATGCTCTGTCTTGTCACCCTTGTGATGTCACAATGCCCTGTCTTCTGGCAGCAGTACTCTGGTCTCTCTCTAGATTTGAACATTCGCCATTCATCTCTATCGGGAAAAATTGGCCACAAATTGTGCAATGCCTCATTGGACATGGTAGAGAGTCCTTTGTCCATTGGTGGAGATCAGCCTCACCCCCTTCCTGATTGGCCGATGTTTGATATTTCATAACTTTTGAACCGTTTGCATAGAGAACTATGGGTCGCGTCATTGGACTCAGTAAAGACCTAGCAACCGCCTAGAACTCCATAGCAACCCCCTAGCAACACCCTAGCAACCACCTAGAACACCCTAGCAACGGCTAGAACTCCATAGCAACCACCTAACAACACACTAGCAACCACCTGGAACCCATAGCAATGCCAGCAACACCCTAGCAACCGGCTATAACACCAAAGCAACCACCTAGCAACACCTAGCAACCACCTGTAACCATAGCAACCCCTAGCAACACCCTAGCAACAACTGGAGCACCATAACAACGCCTAGCAACACCCTAGCAACCACCTGGAACACCATAGCAATGACCTAGCAACACCCTACAACCCCTATAACTCCATAGCAACCACCTAGCAACACCCTAGCAACCACCTAGAACTCCATAGCAACCACCTAGCAACACCCTAGCAACCGCCTAGAACTCCATAGCAACCACCTAGCAACACCTAGCACACCTAGCAACCACCTAGAACTCCATAGCAACCACCTAGCAACACCCTAGCAACGCCTAGAACTCCATAGCAACCACCTAGCAACACCCTAGCAACCACCTAAACTCCATAGCAACCACCTAGCAACATCCTAGCAACCACTTAGAATACCCTAGCAACCCCCAGCAACCACCTAGCAACTCCATAGCAACCACCTACAACACACCTAGCAACCACCTGAACACCATAGCAATGCCTAGCAACACCCTAGCAACCGCCTATAACTCCATAGCAACATGCCTAGCAACACCCTAGCAACTGCCTAGAACTCCATAGCAACCACCTAGCAACATCCTAGCAGCCACCTAGAAATCCTTGCAACACCCTAGCAACACTGCCTTAACTCCATAGCAACACCTAGCAACACCCTAGCAACCGCCTAGAACTCCATAGCAACCACCTAGCAACACCCATAGCAACCGCCTAGAACTCCATATCAACCACCTAGCAATACCTAGCAACCGCCTAGAACTCCATAGCAACCACCTACCAACACTTTGCATACCCTAGCAACCACCTAGCAATGCCCTAGCAACCACCTGGAGCTCAATAGCAACCACCTGAAACTCCATAGCAACCACCTGCACACCCTAGCGACCGCCTAGAATCCATGAAACCACTAGAACTCCATAGAACCACTAGCAACACCCTAGCAACTCCTCAGACACATAGCAACTACCTACCACTGTTCACTCCGTTCAGCACAAGTCGACTTTGCGTTGGCGCAACCACACTTCACAATTTCTGCAGAATTGTCTAGTTATATTATTATTATTTATTATTCCACCTTTTTGGACCGCTACTCCTCCCACAGTTTCGCGCTACATACACGTCAATATGTCAATCGAGCGGCTTGATCGGGAATGGTGTGCTATTACTTTGTGGAAAGATTGGTTGCACAGTTTTTGAAAAATTTGAATTTTTGTGGGCAATTTTCCCATAGAGAATGAATGGCGGAATGTTCACCTTTGTGATGTCACAATGCTCTGTCTTCTCACCCTTGTGATGTCACAATGCCCTGTCTTCTGGCAGCAGTACTCTGGTCTCTCTCTAGATTTGAACATTCGGCCATTCATCTCTATGGGGAAAAATTGCCCACAAATTGTGCAATGCCTCATTGGACATGGTAGAGAGTCCTTTGTCCATTGGTGGAGATCAGCCTCGCCCCCCTTCCTGATTGGCCGATGTTTGATATTTCATAACTTTTGAACCGTTTGTCATAGAGAACTATGGGTCGCGTCATTGGACTCAGTAAAGACCTAGCAACCGCCTAGAACTCCATAGCAACCCCCTAGCAACCACCTAAAACACCCTAGCAACGGCCTAGAACTCCATAGCAACCACCTAACAACACACTAGCAACCACCTTGAATACCCTAGCAACACCCTAGCAACCGCCTATAACTCCATAGCAACCGCCTAGCAACACCCTAGCAACCGCGTAGAAATCCATAGCAACCACCTAGCAACACCCTCGCAACCACCTAGAACTCCATAGCAACCACCTAGCAACACCCTAGCAACGGCCTAGAACTCCATAGCAACCACCTAGCAACACCATAGCAACCACCTAGAACTCCATAGCAACCACCTAGCAACATCCTAGCAACCACTTCGAATACCCTAGCAACCCCCTAGCAACACCCTAGCAACAACCTAGAACTCCATAGCAACCACCTAGCAACACCCTAGCAACCGCCTAGAACTCCATAGCAACCGCCTAGCAACACCCTAGCAACCACCTAGAACTCCATAGCAACCACCTAGCAACACCCTAGCAACCGCGTAGAAATCCATAGCAACCACCTAGCAACACCCTCGCAACCACCTAGAACTCCATAGCAACCACCTAGCAACACCCTAGCAACGGCCTAGAACTCTATAGCAACCACCTAGCAACACCATAGCAACCACCTAGAACTCCATAGCAACCACCTAGCAACATCCTAGCAACCACTTCGAATACCCTAGCAACACCCTAGCAACCATCTAGAACTCCATAGCAACCACCTAGCAACACCCTAGCAACCGCCTAGAACTCCATAGCAACCACCTAGCAACACCATAGCAAACACCTAGAACTCCATAGCAACCAACTAGCAACACCCTAGCAACCACCTAGCAACACCCTAGCCACGGCCTAGAACTCCATAGCAACCACCTAGCAACACCATAGCAACCACCTCAAATTCCATAGCAACCACCTAGCAACACCCTAGCAACCACCTAGCAACACCATAGCAACCGCCTAGAACTCAATAGCAACCACCTAGCAACACCCTAGCAACCACCTGGAACACCATAGCAACCACCTAGCAACACCCTAGCAACCACCTAGCAACACCTTAGCAACGGCCTAGAACTCCATAGCATCCCCCTAGCAACACCATAGCAACTGCCTAGAACTCCATAGCAACCACCTAGCAACACCCTAGCAATGGCCTAGAACTCCATAGCAACCAAGTAGCAACACCATAGCAACTGCCTAGAACTCCATAGCAACCACCTAGAACTCATAGCAACCACCTAGCAACACCATAGCAACCGCCTAGAACTCCATAGCAACCACCTAGCAACACCCTAGCAACCACCAAGAATACCATAGCAACCACCTAGCAACACCATAGCAACGGCCTAGAACTCCATAGCAACCACCTAGCAACACCCTAGCAACGGCCTAGAACTCCATAGCAACCACCTAGCAACATCCTAGCAACCACTTAGAATACCCTAGCAACCACCTGGAGCTCAATAGCAACCACCTGAAACTCCATAGCAACCACCTAGCACCACCCTAGCGACTGCCCTAGAATTCCATGAAACCACCTAGAACTCAATAGATCCACCTAGCAACACCCTAGCAACTGCCTCAGACATCATAGCAACTACCTACCACTGTTCACTCCGTTCAGCACAAAGTCGACTTTGCGTTGGCGGCAACCACACTTCACAATTTCTGCAGGAATTGTCTAGTTAGTGTGGTTGCCTTAGGGCAACTACACTATTATTATTGCACATATTATTATTAGTGTGGTTGCCTTAGGGCAACTACACTATTATTATTGCACATATTATTTATTTATTATTAGTGTGGTTGCCTTAGGGCAACTACACTATTATTATTGCACATATTATTTATTTATTATTATTATTCCACCCATTTTTTGGACCGCTACTCCTCCCAGAGTTTTCACACCACATACACGTGCCATATGTCAAAATGACCGGCTTCTTTGGGAATCGTGTGCTATTACTTTGTGGAAAGTTTCGCTGCACGGTTTTTGAGAAATATTAATTTTTATGCCCAATTTTTCCCCATAGAGATGAATGGAGAAGGTGACGTCATTCATATGCGAACGGTGAAGTTACAGCATTGGTCGGCTTTGCACACGTGATGCCGTCAGCTCTACGGTCTCAGCAGGCAGGATGATATGCTGATTGCGGAAGTGAAAGAACGATATTCAAAATGAAAAAGTACAAATGAAACGCTGTCAGCTAGGTATATCAACAAACATATGGCTTAGGCATACCCAGAAGTCCTAAATAATAATAGTACTTCACAGAGATATTACGCAAAATTCGTTGACGACGTTTCGTCAGAATGCTAGTGCTAACAAAGAGTGCATGGCTTTAATGCGATAAAGACAGCACTTTGGTTACCTAAAAAAAAGATATTAAAAAAACCAAAAAAGAGGTGTATACCCTTTGAAAGCTTTGCTCTCAGTATAAAAAACAATTTTTAAAAAAGCCAGATTGCTATTTGCTGCTAGTGCAAAAAAGAGGAATACGTTCTATGACATGAGACATAGCTTTTGGTTTACCTAAAAAAAAAGATATTAAAAAAAACAAAATAGACTTTCTGTTATCCTGGTTAAAA